>NC_068355.1:111881876-111939376 GCF_020536995.1 Dreissena polymorpha
CGATGTTTATTCGTATTGTGTTGTGTTTTTTTCAGGAGGGAGGGGTCAATTATAGAATGTTCAAAGTCGTCATTCAAATAACAACAAATCACGAAACAATTATTGGTATAGTTAACTAAAAAATGATGAAAAATAAGCTACCTGACACACTTTTCTCTTATGGTCTTTTAACGGATATCGTTTCACCGAGTTAATTTGTCAACCAAACATTTCAGAACCTAAGTCTTATCGGTTACTATTGAGACGGTAACAATTTTATTGGATACTTACCATACGAAAGGTTTCTGTATGCCACTTTGTAGCTACGGGTCATTGCATTCTCTATGCTCCCTAACTCATTATTGGCAGCATTATCATTGACATCGTGATAAAAAATATTACACATTTGTAGAACCACCAAAACATCATTACCAGTCATTCATTTGTCTATATGTTCATAATTTTCTATCATTAAAAGATTTTAATATGTATAATATGGAATGGCTAAACGAACATTTTATGTCAAAACAAATAAGCACATAAGTTTTTGAAACGCGTTCAATAAGATCTGTGTCGATTTTATAACGTGCACTTTTTGAAATTATTCGTTTTATCAAGAAGTTAAATAACTGTTATATTGGGGAATGGGATTATGCTTTGTCTTAAAAACGATGAAACCTCTATATTTTTTATCAAACTGAGTCGTTACGTTTTGCTATGATTATGGGATGAACATCAGAAGGAATATGTTTACGATAGCGATGATGTTGATAATGGAGATAATTATTACGACGAAGATATTTGATGATTATTGATGCCGATAATGAATATGGTTTTACAATATTTATGATAATGTTGATGGTAGCGGTGATTGCGGTGATTTGATGATGACCGTGAGGATGAGGATGATGATGCATATGCTTCAGATGCGACCGCTACTGATGCAGCTTTTGCCGCTGATGCTGTTTCTTATGATGATGCTGATGATGCTCGTGCTGAAGGTGATGATAATGATGTTGATGATAATGATGGTGATGTTAATGTTGTTGTTGATGATGATGATTTGATGTGGTACTAATTTTATTCCAGTGCATGTATATTTTATCGTATCTTTTTATGGAACTGATTAACACCGTTTTTCTACAGCCAAGTGATTATAACCAATTACTGTACATATATGCCATGTAAAACCCGTGTTTTAAGAAAGAGCGCGAAATTATTGCCGTCGTCTGCAAGTCCAAGTGTAACGCATGGAAAGCGTGCGTTTTGCAATAGACGATGTACTGTAACTTAAGAACGTACGCGGCAGTACGCGATACAAAAGTCCATGTGTCACCAGTTTACGATTACATAGGTCCGTAAGTACCTAAGATACTTTTACAAATATCGCTTTACCCGAGATTGATTTTTTTACATTTCCACTTGAATCATTGGTCGATGAACAGTATAAATTTCACGCACAAGTGCGAGTTTTGAATACACGTGTTTTTAAGGAAAGAATAGACGAGCCGTTTCGCCATGGTGTATGCTTTACGTCAGAGCTTAGTAAACGTTTACTCTGACCACTAAATTGAACAAAAGTTATAATTTACGACTTCATTCAAGTATTAAAATTTGGTACGCATATTACCGCTGTTAAAGTGGTGAGCCGCATGATCAATGGCGATTAAGGTAGATATTTAAGCAAAACAATGACATAACAGCTGACAATGTCATTTGAATTGCAACTTACCTTTATCTCACTAAGTTTTTTTGCTGCCGGTGATTCTAAAGATGATATGGTTAAAATAAGATTGCGACGGCAAGCAATATATCAAACACGCTTTAGTTTCCCACATTGTGTCGCCAAAGCAATAGTTAAAGACGTAAGATCACCCAGATGATACATTTGTATTAACCTTTTTACCAAAACTTATAAATTCATTTCCACAGCTCAGTTACTCATGAACACGAATAGGTCTGTCGTGGTCACGAGTTAGAAAGTAGTTTGAACAAGTCAGTTGCGGCAACGACTAAGTTACTCGTGGTTACGTAATAATTATCAGTAATTCGGCGGATTCGTTAAGAGGATATTACTAACCTGTGGCAACAAAATAAGCAGCCAATCACCATGCAACGCAATAATGACTGATACGCGGGCGTCTTACATACTTCATACGACATCAATCGGGCAAATTCAAGCTTTTAAATGCTTTTAGTAAGGTTGTGCATACCGATTGCTTGATTATTTTGTCCCCACGAGTAACCGCGCAATATGAAGGGTTTTACACGAGTAAGCCTTGGCTTGACTATGACTTACTAAGTCGTTTCCACGACTTACGCACTCGTTCCCACTATTTACTAAATCGTTCGCACGAGTTAAGTTATGCCCTGTCCTATAAAGTCGTCGGAACGAGTTAATAAGTCATGGAGAACATAAAAAGAAAACCTACACATGTAAATTATGCTACAGTACAAACGTGTTTAAAGACACTCTGGTTTGTTAATGCCCAGTGTCACCTTGGACAAGCAAAAGAAACGTTTGTAGGTTATGATTGAGCGAAATGCCCATCATGCGAGTCTCAAGTACTGGCGCAAGGTCCAGCTAGAGGCTAAACTACAGCGCTTATTAATATTAATCTGGACAGATTCATCTTTAAATTGATTGATGACAATGCACAACCTGAAATAACGGTAAATGTGTTCTTAGAAAATATATGATTGGATTGTGTTTTGGCCGATTTAATAAATGGACCCTTTGGTAATTAATAGTGATCATGTTTTGTAAGTATATTTTTGATTCGCTTAATATCAGGAACGTTTTATCCAATGAAGGCCCCAGAGAATATAGGCTAATCAAAATAGTTATATCATTGCTATACATGAATAAGTGTAGCGATTTGATGTTTAATATTATAACATGACAGGTCATTTAAAATACTATATTGCTGACGTGTTAGCAAACAAAACTCAAAACAAGAACTGATTACTAGTTATAAACATGACTTTTTATTTTAATGCTTCTTGATAAATAATACCGAAATATCAAGCTATCAAACAATAATTTGTTTCGTTTTTTGTCAATATAAGTATTAACTTACACATGTTGTATACTTATTTACTAAAAAAAAAACATAATCAATTAATTCTGGAATATAAAAATGCATGACATATGTTGCCATCACGTGGATACGAACTTTTGGGAACACTTTTCATGCCTTACAATAAGGTCATTAAGTATGGATTAAGACGTAAACACTAAACTGTATTAGATCATTTTCCCCTTTAATAATCAATAACAATCTCTGAGCTTTTTAGTTTTGTTAACAATCAATTATGTATGTTATTGTTACATGGACGTCTTAACTAATGTGATACAGATAATGCAAATGTGTGGCTGAATACATGACCTTTACTACGATTTTTTTTCATTTAAACTGTGTAGTGTATTACCATTGATTGTATAGTTGCCATTAGTTATTTACTATTATATTCAGTCTGTATCTGGTAATTACTTTAAACGACGAAATATATCGTTACCACGAGTTGGTAACTCCATTGACGTAGCTTAAATAGTCATTCGTATAGCATGCAATATAAAGAATATTTACTGACCAAATCATGCGCTTACAATCAATACACAATTAATATAAACCTCTTAATAAATCATTATTTCACATCAGTTGCTTTAATGTAATGGTTTAAAAAGAAGTTGCAAACAGCCTAATCGCAAGTGCATTTAATTTTCCTTTAAAGGGACCTTTTAACAAATTTTCGCCTGTATTGAAGTTTGTCTTTAAATGTTTTATATTGATAAATGTAAACATTAAATCTAAAAAAGCTCCAGTAAAAAAAGAAAACATTTAAGAAAGAAAAAAGTAACCCTTAACTGGGCTCGAACCACTGACCCCTGGAGTATAGGAATAACGCTTAGTCTACTCGGCAATTCGTGCTCATACAATGGATGAAGTATTGTATACTTTATACAAGCAATCCTCGTAGTGTAACAAAATATAACGACAACAACAGAACTCTAAAAATTATACGATCTTTTCGCGTTGCAACGCTTAATAATTTTCAGGTTTTTAAATCGTCAAAAGATGCATATAATGGATATTTTAAAGCATGGTAAATGTTCAGTATTACCGTTTTCCCAATAATATCATAACTAAAACGAAAATTGCGAATCGGAAACATTTGTATTTAATTTTGTCAATTTACCAAAACGTGAAAACGTCCCTTTAATGCCTGCATGCCTGGATGGCTTTAATAGCTTGATTAAATTTCAAGTATGTTTTGCTCCGAGTTATCACACTTACGAACATGTCATAACATTTATACAAAATTGTTTTTTATTGTTACAAGTACATCAAACTACAATAAGAGTCACCTTACAACCACAACAAGAACATTAAACAGTATTTGCATAACATTTACATGTTTCGATAAGTGAACACAGCGATACAATAGTTTTACCTTCACTTAAGGGTTTTAACTTATGATTATGATAAATGTTGAGCAAATAAAGGGAATAACAAGCTATATCGACTAGATAACCACTTCGTTGAGAAGTTAAACTTTAAAGTTTGTGTGAAAATTTAATAGCATGCCATTAGAAGAGATTTTACTAAGTAACTGTCGATACAAATATTCTTATATAACTTACATTGTTGAGCGTATTTTATGATTATACATCAATGAGTTACTACAAACCAAAGCATAGTGTTATATTTAATAGCATGTTTTTAAACTTGAAACATCTGGATATAGCTTGATATCACCGCGTCTCGTCCGTATACGCCGTTGTCTATCATCGCATACACCGAACACATTTGCCTACCACGTGTACTTATACATTACGCATTACGTGAGAACATTATATAATTATATAACTCTATTCGGTCGAAAAGCTTCATTAAGAATGAAATAAAATTTACAATTCGTGGTTAGCTAGGTCGCATGTAATGTGTGCTTTGTAGCGCAAAAGGGATAACAGAGACATTGGATATTCATTTTGTTGTCACTACATTCGTTAAGAGTTATAAGCTTATACGCGTTCTAGCCAAGCATGATCAATTTGTTTACTATTTATAAATGTATCTGACTTTTCAAGAGGGGTCAGGCGTGTCTCAGCTCTTTATTTAAGTGTTCATTTATGATTTGCATTATAATTACAATTACTGGCCATGCAACAACAAAGAAGTATTATTTCATATTATCAAATTCCATCATAAACTGCATATGTTGTACATTAAGAACGTTAGGCTCAATTGGAAGTTCAATTGCTTATCCACTAGGCTAACACTATGGTGGACACGCATCATTTGCTGAAAACGGTGTTATCGAATTAGCAAACCGAACTGTTCTCGAATTTACAACAGTTATAACTGCTGTATTAACTAATTTTAAATGCTAATGCTTATAGATCCAAAAAATAAATTATGTTTGTTGTTTCATTCTGGTGTATGAGAATTTAAAAGAATTGTCGGTTAGCTAAATAACTGAGAACACTCTCATTAGTTGTGAGCGTTAGCTCGCGACTAAATTTACAGAGCGTGTTTTGCAAATCAGTATGCGCTTAAAAGCCTTAGCTACGCTAAGAACCGTAACTCACTATGCTAGGAACGATTACCGCTGCCTGTCTGCACTGCAGACGACGAATGCTTAGGGGCGTCTGCATCTACTACTGCAGTGAGTGTATTTACCAGCTTGTAAGACGGCATTGGCCAGTCTAGTGTTTATCATTGAAATCCGTACATATTGGCTGCTTTCAGGAATCAAAGCGCTGAAGGCACTGGAGATGCTCGCTATTGCATAATTTAAGACGCAATTCATTTTTGAAAATCAATCGCAAGTTTAAAATGAACACACGCCATTCAACTTTATAAAGTGTGTGTCATAGCGCACGGGTCGAATTTGTGTGCACTTTTTATCATCCTTATTATTTCATAGAAATAACTAAGACAAAATAAAAACAACATGCTTTTTGGAAGTTCTGAAAGCATAGAAAGTATGATGAAAATGGTTATGCGAACTTAATATAAAGAACATTTGCAGTCACCATCATATTAAAGGAATATTTTTCTAATATCAAATGACTATCTCACCAAGAATATAAATTCATAATGAAAGTTCCGTGTACAAAAGTTTTGATTTTTGACACCATATACAAATTCAAAATATACAATAATCTTCGTATCTTGTATATGGAGGAATAAAAGTATATAAACATTGCTGTTTATGCTTTACTTGTTACCCGAGCAGTTCACACGGTGTCAACAACGCTAACATAAACATAGGTATAGAGCACTAATGCGCTTTTAGGCGTAGCTGTTTCAGTTTTCATCTTAGTGACTTTTACATAACGCCAAAAACACAAATGAATATTTTCGAATATTTAATAAGCTGATTCGAGATACAACCTCTAAATTTTTGCTACATCCCTGCGTATGTGCTCAATTCAAAGGATGCAGCACTGTTCAGTGTAAGGAATTCCGGACTTCTCTCTGTATGCTCAAACGACACAAATTGTGGCCCTGTTACAATTACGCGTTACAATCAATCTCGCAGAATTTCACTTTCGCCTCCAAGATGAGTAAACAATCATTAGCGAAATAGTATAGTGTCACGATAAGAGAAAATCGTTTAATTATCATACCACAATGTTTGCCGTACTTGGTCAGCACGTCTGGAAATCATTCCTTAATGTGTGGATAGGCTGCCGTTATTAACAAGTTTGCTATTTTGAATTCAATTTTGAATCAAAAAGCATTGTTCTTAAATGTGGCATTTTCAATTCGCAATGAGATTTGATTTGTAATGACCCTCGTCATGCGAAAATGGGTCTTATTCCATATTCGCCCATCATATAAATAGTCCACTCAACTATCCCTCCTTCTGGTAAGGAGAAACATAGCATATTGAGTGATGTTAAGCGAACAGCATCGCCTATGGCCTGACTGCGCAAAAGCACATGTTGTGTTTATCAAACGCTTGCCGAAACGCATAAGACCCATTTTCGCATGACGGCGCTGTTGACGTGTGATTTAAATGTGTCGAAAGAAAACTGCGTTTAAATCAAATATAAACATACGATATATTTCGATAGAGAAGAAAGATACTCATAATAAGGCATATGAGGACACATATGAAGTGCTCTCCCGTAGTATATTTTTTATTTTCTCACACTAATGTGTGGTTTGACAATGCTAACACACATTTCATGCGGTGAATATGCAGCTTACAAGTGAAAAACACAACACAATAGTTTAACTTTTGTTTAATTGTATTTAATTATTTAGAAAAGTAAATTGCTTACTTTATTTCAAAGTCAGCGTATACGCCGACTACATTTTTAAAAGACATTTATTGTTATAAATATATTTAATATAATATATTTAGTTGTTTTCGGTTTTAGCGATTATAAAGCATTTTCGAGGTTGCCTATAGTATGCCTGTAGTAATTGATGAACTCATATCCAACTGTCTATGTATTGAGAACTGTGAATATAAACAAGCTAAACCTTCTACTAACCTTCTACTGTTGCGTTGCTAGCACCCGTAAATACAAAAGATCGCCGCTATCTGTTCAAAACCAAAGAACGTTTTTAGAAATACCCACTGTAGTAGCATGAACGAGGTTATGAAACAGGTCATTCGTATTATTATTATAAATTGTGTGTTATATTCGGGTTTAGCGATTATGAAACTTTTTTTGTTTGTTTTTGTATATCGTATCGCTGAAGTTATTGTTGAACTTGTGTTCAACGTTTTATAAATTGAGAATATAAATAAGCGTCAACTTTTTCCCGAATCTCTCAATTTACGACCTGTACTACGTAATTGAGTTGTATGTGAGAGCGTAACCTATTGCGTTGTTATAACCCGTAAACTTTCCTTTGTTTATCGACAGGCGCATCTATTAATAGCCTCATATCATGAATGCCAAAACACCCGCGAAAAACGAACCACTTGACCAAATAGGACGCTAAACGCAAATACCATGCGACTACGATTTTTATTGTCGCTCCGCAATTCCTTTGAAGCCGGAGCCTTGTGTTGGCTATTACGTAAAGAATTGACCTCTAACTGAAGTAAGCAAAGGAAACGCAGCACCCAATTGACCCATTCCTTCTATGTGCGAAGGCAGATTGAATTTTACTAATGTATGGTTTGCCTATTATAACACACATTATAATGCGGTAAATATGCGACTAGCGAGTAAAAAAAATACTATAATTATACTTTTGTTTTGAATTAAGTCTTTAGAAACCAAAATTCCAAACCTTATTTCAAAACAGCATGACTACATTTTTTAGAGAATATTCTTGTTATATTTAAATGTTTTTTTAACAGTTTCAGCGATAATGAAACATTTTTTATGTTGTCTATCGTATCCCTGTAATAATTGTTGAACTCGTGGTCAACGTATTATTAATTGAGACCTGTGAATATAAACAAGCGTAACCTTATACTAGTGCGTTATTCTCATCCGGACTCCCCTTTGTTGATCGCCAGCCGCAGAGTTATGAATGAGCTGAGCGAAAATACTACGTCACGCAGACGCAGCAGAAAGTGGACTATTTTAATCATTCATAAACAATCTCCTCTGCGACACGTACATTACGATCATTGTTTATTGATTCTTTTCTATAAAACACCGTTCGAAAATATTGAATGTATCACGATATTAATATAATGTTTCCATTTGTGAATACACATAATTGGAGAACTCAACCCTCTTGCATAAATTATACAACTCTTTCTTGCGCGGATACGCAATCGGGTATTGGGTTAATCATACCTAGGCCGTATCGACCTGAATTTCACATCAAGCACATTAGACGGTCGCTAAAGCGACCATCTAAAAACGGGGCTTAATGCATGTCAAATAAGATTAACCTGTGCACACTGATGAGCCTGTTCAATGCGGACAAGCTAATCAAGGACGACAACAGCGAATAACTTAAGTGCCTTCAGCGCTTTGATCTTTGTAAATCTACAATATCGTGGTTAAAGGCGTGTGTTTACCACACAGCAAAGCAGGTGCCCAAATAACCACTGCAACCAGAAGCGCGAGCGAAAACATAAATTACTGAGCTATTTAGTTTTAAAGAAAGATTTGGTTTCCGCACTATTTTTAATTTCAAAGTTAATCAGCATGCGTTGTTTAATTAAACATGCATGTTTATGAAAACTTAACATAATAATCGGCAAATAATTCATGTTATTTACATTTAGTATATTTTTGGTACAACATTTTATAGGAAGCAAATTATTTTCTGACCACAAACCAAGACCTATTTTATATTGCGTCTTGAGGGTAAACCATATATTTCAATCTTTGGCCTAAATAGACCCATGGTGGATATGTTAGATAGAATCATTTCATTAATTTACTGTGCAAACGGTAAGTGGTTTACACTTTCAAGCGTGTCGTGAATACGAAAATAAAACGATTATATTCACATGGTAATCTTCTCGCAACCAGTGTACTTTAAGGTTATGATACAACATTGTGTTTATTATCTAATGCGTTACGGATGTACGTGACTGTGTTCTCAAACATGCACTTCTTGTTCGTGCGCTTGATGATCTTTCAATGGAGTATGGCGACGTGTTATGTGGCTTCCCAGACAGCGGACGATGTAAAAAATCTCACTATTAAATTGTTCAAAACTGATGAATACAGCAAAATCGTTCGCCCGTTAAAAGATCAGAGCCAATCTGTTAAGGTTTTCACAGAGTTGATTCTGAACAGTAAGTCTTTATTTATTTATTTATTTAGTATACCTTCCGTTCCGTTTACGTCTGCGACAACAAACTTTCTTTATTACGTCAAATAATTGGCAAAAATATATGATTTTCTATGACGATGCATCCACGTGTATCGGATGAAAATAAAATATGCTAAGTAAATTAGATAGCGTAAAGCACAAGTAGTAATCCAACATTGTTTTAGACTCACAGTAAAATGATATCAGCGAATAAAAATAGCCCTTCATTATTTATCTTGTTTATCTCGTTTGAAGCACACGCGAAGCTTAATGCTGATGTGTGATGTTTAAACAAAGTTTAAATTAATGTAGACAGAGAACATTATAATGAATAATTTCATAATCCAAGTCAGTTCATTTTGTAGATTTTGTTAAAGTTAAAACAGTTAGAATGTAAATATTGGTTTATTATTTGCTAATATTTTTTAATAGGTTATGCTATTTGTTATTCTGTTTTTTGGCTCAATATAAAAAACATTTTAAATCCGGTTGATACACAGAGAGATAATTATTATTATCCTACAAGATCACTTATTTGTTGCAAGAGCCCATGCCAACATAACAAATAGTCTACTGCTTACAACATCTGATAATTGAGAATCTGACAACAAGAAAAGCATGTACGGGGATACGAAGTACTGCATTGAAACGGCAAAGTTAAGACTGTCGTAGGATTTTAATTTAAGCAAATTAAAACTCCCCTTGCATCAGGCGTTATAAGGGCTTATGGCATATTGTACTCTACAACTAATGACATTGTTTTTGTTTCCGTTTAAGCTATAATTGATTTCGACGAGCGAGACGAAAATTTGAAAATCAGTTGTTGGCTAAGCATTTCTTGGCATGATGAATGTCTTAAGTGGGAACCAGAGGACTATGGAGGACTGACGTTTCTTGCATTGGTAACAACCCGTACATTGATATCGCAATTTTATCAACAATCTCGGATTGTTAAGCAGATGGAATCAAAGTGCATTTTAGTTATAGTCGGGTCAATATATGAAAATAAAAAATACCACTCAACCCCCAAAAATTGCTAGAAAAGGTATGTTAATTGATCCTGGTAGGATTGAATGTCCTTTGTTACACATCAAAAGTTTACCAAAATTGAACCACCGGAAAGTTGTATTTTTCAAGATGGCGTCCAAGATGGCCGCCAAAACCTTTTAATGATCATAACTATGTGAGTATCCACTCAAAATTCATTATTTTGGTGTCTAAACTTAGGTTTTTTTTGGGGGGGGCCAATAACACATTTAGATAATTCAAAATTATGAAAGTATATTACGTTACAGGGAAATCCAACATGGCGCCCAAATGGCCGCAAATACAATGACCGCAAGTGTATAACTATTGACTCAAACGTGTTATTCTTTTTTTGCAATTTTATGATAAATATATTTTCATGTTTTGTTTTTAATATTTATCTCTAGCCTAACCTTGTATTTCGTTATTGAAGCTCAAGCGTCATAAACAAAAAAATAAATAAAAACAGATTACCATTATACAAACATATCAGACCTGCGTGTGCTAAACACTGCCTTATGCTTGGTTGTTTTTTAGGGTTGCGTCAACAATGCCATTATATTAGGCCTTTTCTGTGTTAATTGCATAATTTCAATTCAGAGCAGTAAACAAGTTATTGCCTCTTTTTGTCATAAATGGTTAAATAATGAGTGCAAACACATCCAGGCAAGATCTGTGTTCAATATGCAAGGAGGATATTGAGATTTCAATGAATAACTGAGGTGCTGTTCAGTGGAAGGGTGTGAAGGGAATAAATGAAGCTAGTGTGAAGCGAAGGTATTATCTTGTAACTGAGGCTGGCACTATAGTGCATAAAAATATAGTCAGCAGTACACAAATGATAAAACATTAAAAGTTATACTGCAAAGCAAAGTAATTGCTGTAGTTCTGTACAATAGAGAACCACAAGGCAATCAAGTGGAGGTTGTGAAAGTCATAAAGACTGCATACTCTGTGGTTGTAAGATAAATGGGACATATGGCACTTTGACTGGGTACGTACTGACCAATTTGTTTTATAGGCCTGGGATTCCCGTTCAGATGTCATTTGGTTATTATATGGAAAAAACACAAGGCGCAAGGTTGCGACAGTTGGTAGCTATTATTGAAGTAGTTTGTTCACAAGCTGTCATTGCATCACTACAAGTGAGACTTGCTATTCAAATCAATCATCTACATTGTCCCAAGGTAATTGTCGAATGCAGCGGATTTGGTGGAAACTGATATCCTGGCCAGTGATAAAGATTTGTTGGAGATGTCTGTTCTCCATGCCGCCGATAGTGTTGATCACAATACTGTCATGATTGATGGCAAATGTACTTTTAAAGGGATGGGCGTCAATACATCTATTACCCACCCCCAATCACGGACACATTTTCTGATTCCGCCAAAACAGGCCACAGAGCTGAACACTAGAAATAAGACAAAATCTTGGAGAACAAGTTAGCAAGGCATGCACTTAGGTAGTTTTCGAGGACCTGATGTGATTTCTTGATAATGACAAGAGGGTCGATATTTTGTGAAAAGTCTTCTTCAGCGTCACCAGGCAACACCGCTTTGGCAGGGAATGATGCATATTTTGCCTCAGGAAAGCCAGCATCCTGAGCAGTCGTCAGTCAAATTCTTGCCTATAATCATTTATATCCATGGGATAAGTCGTGCATTATGTCAACATAAGACTCGGTTTGTAACCTTGCCATGAAGCACAGCCTTTCCACTATGCTTACGTTTGTCGAACTTTGGTATTGGAAGGCTGCCGAAATTATCATTGATGTGCGACAAAGTAGTTGCCTGAAAAGTATTGTTCTGATGTTGGGGTGGTTTCATACACTCATGGGGAAAATGCACATTATGACAGGGAAAGCTGTTCAGACGGCTATTTGGGGCAATTTTCGTGTTGACAAGTGCCTACAAAGCCAGCTCATATCAGGAAGATCACGAGATTCAGATACTGCTTCATGTTCTGACGTTTAGACCAAAGTCGAGACAGCTACAGAGAAGAAGAAAAAATGAAATTGCCCAAACCACAAAGACAAGTCAACCATTGCTGAATTATCACCTTATAGTTAGCAAGGCAAAGGTGTTGGTCAAGGCGGGTTGTACTGGTTGTTGGATGATGCATTTACAGGCAGTATCCAATTGTTGTTTGGTCTTTGCTGCAGCTGGATACTTCAATTACCAGTGATCTGCTTATAACTATCTTCTGTGAATTAGCAGCCTATATGAAACACACCCAGAAATGCATCGAAAGTTCGTTAATGATTTTCACGTTATTCGTAGGAGCAATCAGAGCTGAGCTTGGCTAATCAGTGATCTTGACGGTGAGCAAACAGTGATGAGGTCTCTTAAGAACACAGGTTGTCTCAGTCGCGGCAGTAGGTGCAACGAAGTAATGCAAAACTGTTGGACCCTTTCTGCACCTGTAACATCCGAGTACAACCGTGCAATGCAGGATTTCACAGAACTGACCTATACTAAGTCCACAACACAAAGACTCAACTGAGGTGCGCATCAACAGAGATGCTTCTGATCTCAAGAAATGCAGACAGGGATTGCAACCTGCTCACCCTACACAGCTGATCATCTTTGAAAAACATTGTAAATTAGATAGTGTCTGGATCAGATGTGAATTTTCGTGCCTTTCATGATATTGGGAACAAGATTATAAGAGATATCATAGGAAAGTCGACCTTTGTTTTATAAATCTAAGAGAAAAGACAGATACCAAAATCTTAGGAATAGCTCCGCTGTTATGATTGCTAAAGACCGTGCTATTAATCCTGCTCTTCTGTTTTATCATCTCCTGCTCTCTTTGAAGCCAAGAATATAATTTGTAAAGCACTTAAGCCTCAGATCATTCATTCAATGAGGGATCAAACTGTAAACGTATCAAGTGAGGCTGTGATTAACTGTATTCCTGAATCAGATTGTTATGTGCTTGGTGGTGGCTCTTTGCTTCATCGTTTACCATGAAAAATGGGCGACACACAAAACGCAATAGCGGAGTATTATGCAGATTTCACGGACAAGCAACAGGTATAAGATGGTTACGAAGACAGTCCTTATATCAAAGATATCACACACCAGAGACGAGGACAAAAACGTAAACTAGAGTACGAGCAGGTTAATCATGCAAAATTTAGGACTGTTTTACTCGTGACAAAAACAAATCAGGCTTGATTGCTATTATCAGCACAGCTCTGACTAAAAGGGGGATGTTATGTCCTTGTGTCACCAGGGGATGCAGACGGTGATATTGTTATAGCAACAGTGGAATGGTCCTGTCCATAGTCCCACAACCTTAATCGGCGAGAATACAGATTGTGTATAAGGTGATAGTGGACAGCCGAATGTCATAAATGGGACTTTATGACGAATCAACTGCTTAGTGATATCAACAGTTCAATCAAAGTGTTCTTTGTCTCCAAAACTATGACGATTTACATAAAATATGCACCTTTGAGTCAAACGTTATGGACTTGTGATCCTTCTCATTGTGGCGGTGGCTATTTTTGGAAGCTATGTAGGATTTATGTGTTTCATAATGAACTTGCACTATGTCTGGTGATCTTAAAGTGTTCTTTGGTCCCCGAAACCTGGATATAGACACCAAAAACATCAAATTTGAGTGAATAGTTACATTGTTATGATCATTAATAGGTTTTGGCGGCCATCTTGGCGGCCATCTTGAAAAAAATAATTTTCCGATTTCGGTAAACTTTTGATATGTTATAAAGTACGTGTTTCCCTACCAGGATCGGTGAAAATACCTTTTGTAGCAATTGTTTGGTGGTCAAAGTGTATATTGACCTGACTATTACTAATTTTAACAAGAAAATTTATTCGATCATATTGAACTGAAGAGATTACATTTATTTGCGCAGTAAGTCTTTCAATTGATTTGTATGTTTTGAAGAATAAAACATTATGTTTTTGTTTAGGATATATTAACGCATATCATTCATGTAACAGTATCACACGAGAATTTTGAGATATTCTTTCGCTTAAAATGCACGCATATTAACCGTAATTATTTGTTTCCATCATAACACTGAAGAGTGTAATATATTTAAATCCCTCATGTTGCATTTGTAGCCACAAAATGATACATGGCGACCGGACATTAGACTTCATAATTCCTTTCGGACATTTACCGGTTTGGGATCAAGTAATGTGTTGCTCAGAGTCTCGTATATTGGTATGGTTTTGTGGGAACCTTATCAGGTTTGTCATATTTATATTATTTTATCATATGCGATATGTAATTAAACGATTATGTAGTATTTACAAATGACGTCACGGTGTAAAAAACAAGTGTTTAGCAAAAAGGTTTTTTAAAGCGCGGGAATGTTTGAAAAAAAAATATGCTCAAACACTCTAATTGTATCTATTCAATACATAGTCCTCGGCATTAATCATCAACATTATTAGACCTGAGAACCATACTCTGGCCCAATGTTTTATACTATGATGCACATAGTCAAATGAATGGACTTAAATGTACTTGTACAGATTCTTGAAGCCACGTGTGAAGTAGACATCACATATTTCCCATTTGACACACAGGAATGTCCTCTAAAGTTTTCTGCATGGAGCTATAATAACGAAGAAGTAGAAATTATTGAAGGACTAAAAGGCATATATTTGGACGAATTTGAAGAAAATTCAAGATGGTCGATGGTATTTGTGTTGTTGTTTTAAATAAGAATTGTACCTTAAATATATTTCATATTTTATCCGTTGAATACTGAAACTTACCGTATATTTTAATGCATACTTGAATTTCATTATGAATTAATCCTCCATGTTTTTTTAATTTGTAAATGTTTAGGCGTCCGTTATACCGTCATTCATACGCAATATTATTTCTATGTAACATTACACATTTCTTGTTTGGTGTAATATTTCAAAACGTATGATTTTAGGTAGACACCACATCAGACTCGGAAACAAACGACGGTTTTGTGATTTTCAAGATGAAGATGAAGCGAAAGTCAACTTTTTACGTGTTCTATATACTCATCCCAATCGTCCTACTTTCGTTTTTAAACGTCATTACATTCGCACTTCCGTTATCTTCCGGAGAGCGTGCTTCTTACGCTATCACAGTTATCTTATCCTTGGCCTTATTTCTAACAATTGTAGCATCTGAGATTCCAAAGAACTCCGACACTATTCCAGTCATCTCAGTTTATATCACGGCAATACTAGCACTTAGCACTGCAAACGTGATAACGTCACTGTTAGAATCGCGAATGGCGTCCCGAGATAAAAACAAGGACCCAATCGCCCCTGGATATATGACACTCTACCGCTTAGCTCGAATATGTCAGTGTAAACGTAACGGAAAGAGCCATCCCGAACAAGACATTGAATGGAAAGACGTTGTTGCAGTAGTGGATTATTTCTTGTTTTGGTTGTTTTTTGTGCTTACCTTTATAACGACCGTAGTTTGGTTTGTAATTGCGAACAGAGGAGGGCAAAGTGAGTAATTACAGACAAATTAAATGTGAATTGCAAACAGCATAAAATACGACCTTAATAGTAGCTTGAGATAACACACATATATATATACTCAAATAAGAAGGGAAATATGCTCAATGGTTTTGCCGTGGTTTAATACTTCGACATACCTGAAAACATACATTTTCCGACATATGAAATTCTAATGTTATCCTAATCCTGTACTGAAGCATTTTTTATTGAACTCTTTTGTATTGGCATCCGATCATACAAAACAGCATTCAAGAGACCTTCACTTTGAACACTCCTGAATATTTGCACGTGCCAGAGATATCTCCCAATGGTATTTGAGTCTTATATCAAACCGCGTATCTTCTGTTCATTTTCCAAAGTAACATCGATCTTATCAAAGCTGAACCATTTTAATCATTGTTTTGTCTGTAATGTGGATACCTGACCAAATGTCGGCGAGAGTACCTATCGTTACAATAATATTCACTTTGTGTTTAAATCCGACGTTGAAATCAGTTTAATGTGTCACAATATAAATTGTCCACCATAACTTTGGTTAATTATTACACGTTAATATGAGTACAAACTTACATATAAAAACACAATTGTCTCTTCTTATAATGCGAAGGCACGCATATTTTAAAACTTCTGTGTAAGTCGAACGACTTTAACACTTCATCTTCCAACGGCGTCATACCGTTATATTGACATTACGCTTTAAACACTTCATCTTTCAACGGCGGCATACCGTTATATTGTAAGTACACTTTTAACACTTCATCCTCCAACGGCGTCATACCGTTATATTGAAAGTACACATAGATGCATGTTTTGTTTAAATTGCACTCATTATAAAAACAGAAATTAAAAAAAATCAATGCAGCGGGATACCAAACGCTGCTTCCAAATTAACCTCTTAATAACTTCTATATGAATCAATAAATTGGGAAACGATGAATGAATATTGTAATCATATTCATTTGAAAAAGACTCATATATAGCATACATACATTTGCCAATAATGCTAACAATACATTATGTTATATTTAATTTTGGATAATATTGGTTTAGTGTATTGTTTCAACACAAGATTTGTCGAACATTGATTACGTATTGTATTATAGCGTATTCTTTGGATGAATTTTCATAACAATTTGGTTTAAATTCTATAAACATTTGTATTGTGCTATTGTTATAGTCTGCACAATATGCTTCAACTCTTATTATTGAATTTTGAGTAGACGTTTATATTATATATTATTTGGGAACACTGTGTATATGTTTCATTATTTTAATTTGCACGTATAATGCCTTAGCCGTACACTACATAATTATTTCCGTCAATATATATTCGGAAATGGTAATTCGAAATAAAAAACAAATAAACAAACCCCATTTCATTGCAATATTAATTATTTTACAGTAGAGAACGGGAAGATGTGGTAGCAATACAATAATCACGAACGAATCTTCGGTTGATGTAAATATGTTTTTCATAATGAACATAATGATTGCTTTATAATATTGTATAATTGTCCACTGTAGGACGGTGCGAGATACATGTTTTTAACTTCTAGTTATATCGTGTCACACTCATAATTACATACGAGTTGAAAGTGTGCAGTCAGAAAACCGACTTGCTATAATACTATCGAATGATTTATTTCTTGCAATACTACTCTGATTAATGATTCTTATAATTATATTCATCGTCAACGCTGTATAACTTAAACAAAACATGCTATCAACTCTAAGCTACCAAATACGCACGCGCACATACGATCGCTCTCGTTAATATACATTAGTTGAATTCGCTTATGTTGAGTAAATGTTACCGGTTGCTATTTAGATGTACATTGTTCTGTTTTATTTTAAATTTTAATTTTAGCATTGTTCCATTCGTTAATTGTTGTACAATTCATACCCGCGATTGACTTCCCGGCTAGTAGCATACGGAAGCAAAATTTATAATAAAGCCATGCCTGTTTACATTCACATGTCCGTGCATTCTAAACAAAACAGGAGGGATACATTATAAGCTATCTGTCTTATGCCATTGTCATTTTACTAAAACAGTTTTATAATCATATTGTATATACTATTTGTCATGCATATATGGGCAATACATGTAAATAAACTAACATGTTGTTTTGTTGGCATAGTATATATGCCATATTAGTGTTCAACCCTTGTCCATCTTAATTGAACAACGTCAAACTTCAGCTACTCAAAATAGTTAGATAGATAGACTTTTATTTTCCTCCATTAATGGAGAGCATAACATACAATACAGATTATAAGCAAGGAAGTACAATCGAGTATATACACATACATGAGATCAAGAAAGAAACAACTCAAAACAGCCATTAGATTATTTACAAAGATAAGTAACATAATTAGATTATATAAAGATGATAGATAATTGTTAATTTCTAAGGAAAATAATCACATTGAACTAATAATAATCATCCTTTTTTCAGTGTAACTTATTCGCCGAGGATATGTCTTAAAGCGAAAACGACAATAAAGACATAATAGACGAATATACTTTATATATGTCACAAGTTTTGCCTTCCACGGAAGACAGCTATATTGATGCAATCTACTACTATGGGTTGTGATTATTCTAACAAAACCTACCTTCCTTTCATGCTTTGTAGATGTTACTGATACAACTCACAAGAAGGCATTGTTTAGCCCTTCTATGTAATTTATAACAGCATGATTTTTGGTAAGATCCAGGACAAAGCTCCAGTTATATCCAAATTCAGGCTATCCTAATCCTTAATCCATGTTTTCTTTCATACTCGAGTGTAAATTCCGCTCCATTTCATGTCCACGGTAAAATTGTTTAGTCGAGACATGTGTGGCTTTAAGATTATTAAATATCAGTTTAAAAGTTAAGTTACGTTTATTTTATGGTACTTACTAGATAGATCAGATTCAAGGCAATATACTGTTTGCTGTTAAAATTTGTCATAAATGTTTTAAACAGCTCATTTAAACACTTTGTTGTTAAAATCGGAAAATGTTTCATCCGCCATATTGCTTCCGGCGTTGCTTAGGTGCTGTAGAATAATTGTATCATATTCTACGTCATCGACCGACCATGTTTTGGGTCGACCTTGAGTTCTTAGTATATAAGGGACGGATTTTTCAGTCAGTTTCAGTTTGCAATGTAACATCTTAAAGGCAACTCCTTCACTTTGTTGAAGTTAATAAATAAAATAACATTTATCATGAGATTGTTTTGAATATTTTAAACTACTACTTGTAATGGAAAAGCTAATATAGAGAACAAGACAATAATTATGCATTATAGCGTCACGTTGAAGTCTATGTTGGGCTCGCAGTGTTTTAATTCTAAATTGATCTACGCAATGTAAACAATGAAGAAATTTCTTACTGAATTAAATGTATAGTCTAGATACTGCACACTTATATGTAAATGCTTGTGAACGGGTGCTATTTTACACAGTGTTGAATGACAATATGACTAAACATATCGTCCCATACTATGGGCCATAGTTATTTGTGTGCATACGTTACATGAATAAATTTTGTAAACACGGAAACGTCGTCTGTCGGTTCATTGAAGGTTACACACTACCAAAATATATTTACTATCGCTCGGAACGCAACAATATAGTGTAAAGATGCGCTAACACAGATTGCATCGACATGTCAACATCATATATGTATAAAAACAACTGGCTCAGAGCGTTCTTCACTAGTTCAGGATGCACGTGCACAAAATATGAGTCAACAGTTTCAGTTATAATTTTCAGCAACGATGTACTTTATTCTAAGCCATTTAAGTGGATGAAGCGCGAAAATTCCGTTATTCCGATGCATTCAATTAGAATTGTCCATAAATGTTTTCGCTTATCTTCTAGCAAGTGAAAAGAACATATCTTATGAGCTACGAGATTAACGGGTTTCAAGCAACAATGTTTGCATTTACGTACACACTGTTAAGACACATAAACCTATGCTATTTAATATTGTTTTACACAATGAAATTATTTTTTGATTTTCTTTTGCTACTCTTCATAAAAGGGAGTAATTATTGGAGTATATAACATGCGCAGTTACTCCCCATTGATCGTTGCCTTTGATGCGACTCTGTATTTCGTTCTTTGTGTTCATTACAACTTATCGCTCAACTATTTTCTTCCATTGTCGCTTTGTGGGGAAATTTCCATCCTGGACGTATGAGCGTAAGACGTTCATTAAGTCGTACTTTTGAAGTATCATGTATGCATCAGGGATATATCCGAGGCATTGGCCTTCTAGTTCAATGTGAAGTATAGGTCTATTGCTGAAGATATATTTCGCTAGGTAAAGAAACCTCCACCTGTTTGCATATTCATAGTAAATCTTGAGCATCCTATCGATACCGTTTGAGAGTACGATACTAGAACCATGTCATCGGCCACGGTAGGCGAAGCCATATTAATGTCATAAATGCACAGGCCATTACCACTCTCTTCAAGTTTCTCTATCAAGCCATTTATGTAAATAAGATACAACAGCGGCGAACTTTTGCCTCCCTGACTCGTTCCTTGCCCGATCGGAACTGGTTCCGAGATCAATCCTCGATGGCGAACGCGGCTTGTTGAGTCGCGATTTCACGAAGTGCGAGAACGTGTTAGTATCAATGACTGGATCAGAATCATAAACACCGGAAATGGATAAAAGTTTGTGAAATAGTCCATCATGCCATACCCGGTCAAAGGCCTGACGAGCGTCCAGGAAACATAGATATACACTTGATTTCAGCTCCTTGGCATAGTATAGACATTCGCTGAGACTAAAGCTAGTCATTATGCACCCAAACCCGTCCTGAAATCCACCTTGTAACTTTCTTAAAGAAGCTAGTATACCGTCCTTGCAACGGCTTGATAAAATCGAATCATAAAGCTTTAGCAGCGTTGACGATAATGTAATTGCTATGTTATTATTAGGCTGGTCTCGCCGCTTTCGCCCGCCTTTAAAGAGTGTAATAATCTAACCTATCTTCAGTTTGTAAGGAACAGTTCCGCTGCGCAGCATAACTGTATACAAGCGTGATAAGGGTTCGGCGATAATGTTCTTGCCATACAGCATGTGTTCATGGTAAATTTCATCGGGACCACAGGCCTTTCCTTAAGGTAGCTGATTTATACTAGACTCAACCATTTCAAGTGAAACAAAAACATCTTGAGACGGTGACAGGTTAGTAAATGCCTGCTCTACTTCCTGTCTAACAATATACTCCCAGTGTGAATCGAAGTCCGGGGAGCGTGAACGGGTGTACAGGTCTTTCAAGTATTTCGCCCACTGCTCCGTTATTTCCTCACGGCTCCTGTCCATCTTCCCATCGAAGTTGATGCCTCCTCCTATGTCGGCACCGGATCCCCGTTTCCTTGAGTTAACTGTCCGCCAGAAACTCACACTGTCATGTACAGAGTCATATTCGAGTTTATGGTCAAGTTCTGTCATAAATTGTTCAACGCACCGCCGCATGGCCCTCCGGAAATGTGATTTAACCGCTTTATAATCACGATATTCCTTGTGCTGTGCGCCCCTTGGTCTACCAGCGCTGCACCACGCGGCACGTAACGAGCTAATATGCGCGTGTAGTTCCGTGAGCTTCTTCGTCCATATCGGTTTTTAATGACGCTTTTTACGTTTAATGGGGAAACAGATAATGGCAAAATCACGCATACTACTACACAGTACCGAATACAATTAATTTGCATCTGTAGCTCTATTTGTATCAACTTTAGATAATGTTTCACACAGAGTGTTACAATATTGCAAAAAATGATCACTATTACCAGCTTTCCAGTTTGACAATTTTTAAAATCACTGATATTATTATCATCAACATCAATCTCAAAATTCAACCAATTAAAATGGGTCTATGTCTAGAAACATTTAGACAAACATCATTAGCAATTTCACAATGTGTCACAACATACAATCATTCAGTTGGTACAAAACATAGTCAATCAATGAGGAATACCTATCATCATAGGAAACATATGAATAAGTTGGACCAATACATGATTCAAGAGTATTAACGGCATACAATTTACAATCGTAAGCAAATCGACTTAATAACCTGTTTCTAAAGCTATTGTTAAACGATTTAATGTATGCATTGACATCTCCCAGAAATGTGTTTCACCTTGGTCACAATACGTAGTATACAGATCAAAAAGGCTGTTTAAACATTTACAATATAGGAATGAATAACACATGGTAAATAAACTTGAAATATGTAAATGTATTTCCTAGGAGCAATTGCATCTGTATTCCTGCAACGTAATCACTGTCAATGGTGTAATCAAGTTGTTAAACTTGTTTTTCCATATGATAGCCACGCCTCCTTTACCAGCTGCGCGTGAAGACTTTGAATATTCGGTATTACTACCAATAGTAAAATGGTTATAATCACTTAAAATCGAGTCGATAAAATGAACATTGCACGGCAGTAACCATTGTTATTATATACAAAGACCTATAGAATACACAGATTGGACACTGTCGTCTTCGCTATATAGCGATATGCGATAATATCTAACGGCGGACGTGAGTCACGTGACATTGATTTTGGAGATGCCGGTGTACCAGTAGATTCTTCTCTGTTCCAGCTACTGTCGGCCATTTTGTTTTAAAGCAATCAATTATGGGCAAAGTCGGTCGCCGCAAACAGACATATTGAATATTTTTTTGTGTAAATAAGAATAAGTTTTTATTTTCTTTGTTGATAATGCTTCAGGTTTTGGTAGTTATTATTCTTATGTTTTATTAATTTATCGGAATTTGAAAGAGAACAATGGATTTGTTCATTTTCGATATTTTTTTTTTAAATTGAAAGGCCCAAACGAATTTTTTTTTAACTTCTTCATTTCTCATCACAGATTGATTAAGTAAGATGGTTATGCTAGGTGAGATGTTAATCTAGGTATGATTTATAAAAAGTAGACGAAAATTAGGCATTTTAAAGGATTTTGCCTTTGTACAATTTTATACTGTTATTTCATTCAATCATTTTCACACCTGTCGCCAAAGTGGTTTGTTTCTTTTTGAAAATTTTTTCTATTTCTCATCCCAAATCGTCGAAGTACGATTTTTATGCTAGGAGAGATGTTAATCTATTAGTAAGTATAAATAACAAAAACATACTATTATTAGAAGAAAATGTTCAATTTAAAGGATTTGGCCTTATACAATGTTGGTACAATTTTAAGCTCTTTTCCTCTGTTGTACACGATTGCTGTCAAACGTGTTTTTGTTCTTTTTGATAAACTTTTGATAAAAGTCAGATTTTTATGCTTTGTGATATGTTTTTCTAGGTTTGAATATAACAAACTGGAGGAAAATGTTCATTTTAAAGGATTTTGGCCTTGTACAAAGTTGATACAATATTTAGCTCTTATACCCTATTGTACACACCTGTCGTCAAACGTGCTTTGGTTCATTGTGAAAAGCTTGTCATTTTTCATACAAACATAATATCTTCTCCAGTTCGCTAATTGATCCGACAATTAACACGCGCGTGAAATGTTTTTTTCTTGTCGCGAGATCCTAGTCCATGACACTTAGAGCTTTTGTTAATAACCAATATAAAAAATTGTAACTTGGTTACAAACACTACTTTAATAACCTATAACTCATGAATAAGATCTAAATTTTAAAAAAGAGAATTAGAAAATCCACAGAATCAATATTGAAATAAGACTAACTGAAACCGTTTTTGGATCGAACGATCATAGCATTTATTATACTGTAATGTTGTTTTTATCAGAGACCTAGATCTATGTGTCCACATATATCTATCCGTTTTGAAATAATATTATTTTATAAGGTTTTAAATGTTTGAATTAAAAATGTATACAAGAAAATTTTATCAGCAAAAGCCTTTCAAATAAATTATTCAACGGCATTCTCGCCGCGATTTGGAAATTCTTTTAGAGCTATTACTTCAACGATCGCGGCATTATACATTTTTATTTTAGGTAAATAAAATTGAGATTTTGTAAAAGCATAATCATTCATGTTTCTATGAAACTTTATTTTATAAAAATCGGATCATTATTGACCAAGTTACAGCCGCCTTTCTATAGCGCCGTAACATTTTCGCATAACTTTGCTCGATAATCGTAGCCGTTGCAACTGGACACGTCGCTATCTTATCGCAAACGTGATACATCGGCTATCTTCGGACTCTTCCGATTGATTTATGGAATAAATCGTCTGCTGATCCTAAGTGTTCTTATCAGTTTCTCGACCACGTGACCCCGCCGCGAGATAGCCCGATAAGACGCGAAGTTTCCAATATGTGTATTCTATAGGTCCTTGTTATATACCACAAATGTCGATGTTGCCATCACTTAGTACATTTGATATGTATGTGGCACTCGACATAATCCCAGTTATGTTCCAAGTCACTATGTTTAACCCTATACGAGCCATGATAGTAACATGTTCATTTAACTATCTTTGTTTATGTAATATTTAGCAGTTAATCAATTTCACAAGCAAGTCTTTCATATCGATTATTCTAATATAGGTCATGACGTGTCCTGTCGTCGCGTTCTTTGTCGGTCTGTTGTTGCACTACATTTTTAAAACGTGGCGAAACTCCAATTCGTTGCTGTTGGTTTGGTTATCCAGTTGTCCATGCACCACGCTTTGTTGACCTCTTGTCGTCAGATCGACCAGCCGGTTCCCCTCCCCTATCACAGTTGTGCTGTATACGCGACTAACGGGGTTTCCATGGGAAACAAGTTATTTTTTATGGCCTAACTTCATCAGATAGCACGATGCCGGTGTTACCGTTTGCCGCTAGAGTCAGTTTTACAAGCACCTGCCTTCGATTTCGTCGTAACGGAAACACACGCACTGATTTCAAAGAAAGTCCGTGACGTTCCACTTCTTCTGTAAGCAACCTAGTATTTAGTCTCGAACTAAGTCCAAGTAAGCAAAATAGCTCGACACGGCGACTCTGTACAAGATAGAACTCTTCGTTGCACCAAGCTTCCCCATCGACCGATTTACACTGTCTCGATGAAATCCGGGTTGGAATATACGATGGGGTCTGGGAGGCGGGAAGTGTTCATCTGGCATTGTCGGAATTTCGAATGCATGACTCTGTCCATCAGGACGCCTCTCTACATGGGGCGCGGCGCTGGAAAGCAGAGGGGGAAGCGTCTGTCAATATCCGGTCGCCTCTCCATCGATGGTGTAGCACGGGTCTGCGGCGGAGTAAAGTGTCCGCGGGTATCCGGGCACCTCTCTAATGGAGGCGAAGTACGTCTCTGCGGAGGAGGAAGATGTCCGTCTGCATCCGCATGCATCTCTAATGGTGGCTAAGCACCGGTTGACAGAGGGGTGGAGCGTCTGTCGACATCCGGTCGCCTCTCCAACGGAGTCGCAGCACATGTCTGTAAGGGGTACACCAAATACACTCGAATGCGATAACGAAAAAGAAGTCATAGCTGCTTTACTATTCATAGTGGGTAACACATCCACATTGATATCCGTTTTGCTCGTATCTCATCATATCTCCATATCTGGATAACTACAAGGTTTATTTTAATCAAGGGTCTGTTAAAAATCAGATATGTTATTAACACGCTTTTCTTCCTCTGGGAGTGAATTCCAAGCAGCAACTGTTGAGGGCAAGAAGGCACACAGAAGTCCTAGTTCGAGCAATATCTAAGTGGGATGAATTAAGTAACGATCTTGTTGATTGCTCCCCAACTGATTGTGGAGACAGTGAGGGCAAATATTCTGGACCTTTGATAATTTTGGAGAAAATCGTGAGTTTGAGTTTTGACCTTTTTGTGCTAAGATTCCCGCAGCAAACTTTGTTAAAAGTATTCTGGAGGACACAAGTCGGGAAACGACCCCGGCAACTTCGGTTTGAATTTTATCTTACTCATTTGCTTTTACATCGTGCAAGTATCCTTTACAAAATCGGCATATTCTTAAATATGTTGAATAAACGTGAAGTATATTATTTCAAGGGATCTCCGATCAAGGCGCAAACAAAGCTTTTTTTTAATGTTGACGCGTGACCAGGCCTTTTTTTTATGCTCCCCCCCCCAAAAAAAAAAATTGGGGTAGCATATAGTCGCCGCTTCGTCTGTCCGTCCGTGTGTCCGTGTGCCCGTGTGTCCGTCCGTCCGTGCACAATTTTTGCCCAGGCTATTTCTCAGCAATTAATGACTGGAATTCAATGAAACTTTATGGGAAGATTCACTACCAAGAGGAGATGTGCATATTATCAGCCGGTTCTGGTCGGATGATTTTTCACAGAGTTATGGCCCTTTGAAATTTTCCATTAACTGTACATATAGTGCAATTCTTGTCCGGGCTATTTCTCAGCAACTAATGACCGGAATTCAATGAAACTTTATGGGAAGCTTCACTACCAAGAGGAGATGTGCATATTATCAGCGGGTTCTGGTCGGATGATTTTTCACAGAGTTATGGTCCTTTGAATTTTTCTATAAAAAAATTATTGTCCCCCCAACTACTATGCCCCCAATACGTTTCCTTTTATCTGAATATATAGTGCAATATTGTGACAAAAAAACTTTGGGGAGCATCACCCGTCTCCGACGGTTTCTTGTTTATTTTAACACAACCAATATGTTGATGTCAGTTTCCATCAATTTACAGAATTATGCCTGAAGATTTTTTTTACTGAGGGTATGAGACTATCTTACATATGAATAGGCATGTGAAAGGGTTTGTCCCTATAACGCGATATAACAAATGATTCCGACTTGAATGGATTAAATTTTACCAACCATGATATGACAATCTTGCAATTTAGTCTACATCGCGTTCTAAAACGGCTGCTGTAGAAAATGGGTGTGTCAACAACTATGAATAAACTAGTGTCGTTTGCAAAAAAATGATATGATCTTCAATATCATTTACAATGTCGTTTAGATATTCAAGAACTAATTGGGGCCAAGAATGGAGCTATGGGACACTCTAGCGTTGATTTCCGAATGGAAAGATGAACCCCTAGGGAAACCCTTTGATGCCTTTGATAGAGATAGTTAGAAACCCACTTCAGAAGGTTATCGTTGCCGACATGTCTTAGTTTGAATAAAAATCAACGATTCCGGACTTTGCTGAAGGCTTTACGTATGTCAAAAAACCCACCCGGACTTCCAATCCATCAATTAACGTTTGACAAAACGTATTGTAAAGGTACGTAAAATGGGTGACTGAAGAGTCAACTGGCGTAAATCCAGATTGAAATCTTATGAAAAATTAGAATATAGAAAAAAGTTTAATACATATTTAAAGATAATATTTTCTAATACTTTTTAAATTGTATTTAGAAATGAAAGTGGACGATTATTCGGGGGAATGGAAAAGTCCCCATTTCAATATTGCGCATACGTTTGACGTTTTACAAGCATCTGGTACTGTTGACGACGACAGACATAATAAAGGGATTAAAAAGTGGTTTACTTAGTTCATTAGATCCCTCTACAAGTAATTTGTTATTTATAGCTTAAGAAACATTGATGCATTTAAAAACATGTCAAACGTAAGAGGAAAAAGGACAACTGATATCAAAATTGTATGCGAGGATATTTTTCTTTCGCTCGTACATGATTTAACATGTCCTTATATACTTAGTCTCCTCCCAGGTGTCAACAAGACACTATTACATGAGGTGTAAACTTTATCTTTGTATGACCATACAATCGAACATAAATATTTGTCAAAGGGAGTTTTGGCAGCAAAGACTGAAAAGTCTATTATTATAATTATGTACCATTGTCAGAAATATATTTCTGTAATTTAAATAATAAATAAAAATTGTGGTCAGCTTTCAACTGGCCTTAATTGAATGTCTAATACTTAAATTATAACTGTAAATGTTGATAAACTGAAATGTTATTTACCAAGTACCAATATTACTTAGCAATTACATAAAAATATTACATTTATACGAAATAAACTTACAGTTAAATGATGTTTTCTTTAAAAGTTACTAATAAGTGTTGGCAATTCATAGATATAACAGGTAAAAATGCAAACATATTTTTCTTCGATGAGGTATTTATGAATTATGAATACTATTGTGACATTTATTTGATTAAAAGATAAATGATCAGAATAAAGAGAAATTAATTGTAAGTGAATACAAATAATGAAGCTCATGTTATGAGAATTTCGTCTCATCTTCATAAATGCATTGACTTCATGGTTTTAATAGGAGGTCTTATGAGCAAATTATTTTTTAAGTCATTTTACATAAAATTATATATGATGAATTGCAATTGAAAAATTGTAAACAAAAGAAAATTCCTTTAAATTAAAATTTAAATCAACATGAACAAACAGGTTATATTAATGATGTTAGAACAGGTTCACGGTTTGCACCGCTAAATAGCGACTATTTACAAGAACAAATGGACAAATCAAGAAATGATAAACGTAAACGACAGGAGTCAGTGGGTGGGGCGTCGACCTGACGACACTCATCTTCTGCGGGCGGACAGCTCCCCGATACGGCAAGTGTACTCCTCCGAACATTTCCAGCAGTTGGAAAACAAAATTGACACAATATTAGATGTTATGAAAAATATGGGTTTATTAAAATGCCGCGTTGACAATATTGAGTCCACTTTATACTACAACTGTGCTACACAGAATATAAACACAAGCGCGTACTACTGCTGGAGTAATAGAAATAGAACTGAACCTTTCTAAATCAGGCGTACTGACTATAAAAAGCCTGATATGGTATCAGGCAAACAATTATTTCCAATCAGATTGATTATTTCAGGGCTACGACCATTGCAGCCCGTATGTTGCTGAATAATCGAAGTTTTCCCCACGGGGATAGGTGACAACCGTCATCTGCGAAGTTCAAACGTGTACATTCAGGTGACTGGAAACCCTTTAAACGCCAAAGGTATGTTCGGCCGTTTGGTGGAGAATTCAGCCAGTCGATAAGAAGCCGGTTAATTTCATCAACCTTGATGTTGAATCAATTGATACCAACTGGGTAACGAGTGTGGCAAGTAGGATAATGTCTATTTATTGTTTGAATTACGATAACTAGTTAATAAATAGTTAAAAGTCCAAACGGTCGCGTATCGCCGAAGCAACAGAGACTGGCGATTGATGCGGGTTGTACATATCATGTGTTCCAACTACCAAAACCACGGTGTGTGGATTGAAATCCAAGATATCTCGCAAGTTGTAACGGAGACGGTCGAATGTGGCATAAAGAAAACCCGAGTATTGGATCATCGGACTACCCGCCGGGCGTAAATCGTAACAGATGAATGAAATCCTTCAACCTCTTCACAAACGATTGACCAAATATATTAATTTCTTTCAGAAGGGCGCCGCCATCATGGATCCCGTCGCGGGAGAGTTCGAGCTTAATCTCGCGAGATCTTAACTTTTTGTACAAAGTGCAAAGTTTGTCACTATAACACTTAATAAACACAACCAGATTAGGACACCGCCTAAAGGAATAGAATCCGTCTAGAACACGGCATAACGCTGCGTCGTACGGTGTAAATATAAAACCGTAATATTACCGCAGAAAAGTCTTACTTGTTTCAATGTGTAATGCTAATTAAGATGCAACTGCGTAGTAAAAATTCCAAAACAAGTGTGGCTAAGATCGAATTTGCTTAGCACAAGAGCTCATGTGATCTTATAACGATTGGACATTTAAAAAAAGTAAAATTTTACGTTTGGGTTGCACACAATTAATTACAAACGTACAATGACAAGAACACATGTATGTGAGCATAAAATGTTATTAATACGCGGTCCTCATTCGTTAGTGATAGCGCGCTTGCGTTCTCTATCTGTCGTATGTTTAAATATTTCAGTTCAGTTTTTCATGTTGCAGTACAAGTTCGTGTCCGCTGTATGTAATTCCGTGTTTATTGCGATACAAAACCATAAACTATATCATTAAGTATTCATTAAAATATATTAGAGCAGTGCGTTGAAGTAAAATGGTTTATTTCATGCAGGAATTTTAACAATACATGATACAGACTTCCACAAAGATAAATAAGAAATTTATCTTAATTTTACAATTAACATATTTCGTTGTTTCAATTTATTTACATAGTTAACATAGTTTGCTTGTGAGTATGTAATATTGAATGGTTCAATACCGATCAAATTATTATTTTCAACATAACATATACATGGCATAATACAAGGCCACGTGTGTATGCTTGATTTCCAAAAAGCGCCGTTCATAAAATATGTGGGTAATGACAAGTTGTTTCAGATTGATATGCATTATTTAATTCTTTTAGTTGAACGTCAAAATAAGTGTGAAGGTCTTAGTTCTTATTTCATCACACAGTAATTGGATAAGAACGGTTTATTTGTATATGTGGTTGTGTAAATGCTCTAACATATATTTATAATATACTAAATCAATCAATCAAGCAATAGGAAGGATACAACCTTAACGTTCAATGTATATGCGTCAATATATCAATATAATTCTTTAAATTTTAAAATCTGTAATGTTTAACATAAACTGACACATATCGCTAATGGCAAAGTAAATGTTTAAAGACGATTTGCATATTAATAAATAAGCGCAATAGACCAAACACTGCAACGCTATCTTGTCCATAGTGTACCTTGAGGCGATCGATTCTCAAAACGCATACACAACAACTGTCCACACAATTGATAGATATGCCACAAATGTTGCAGCTTGTATATAAAAAGCGTCTGATTTTTGTGACGGAGATGACGGGGAGGGGCTGAGATCCGATGTTTCTGACAGCGGCGAAGTGGGGTGAACTTGCTCCGATCTTTCTGACGACGACGAAGGGAACGGAGTGGTTGTAGGTGTTGGTGTAGTGAAGACACATGAACTAGCCGCTACAGCAAACGCTACTTTATCTGTGTCGTTGGCGCATGTATCGCAACATAAGTTTACAGTTTGTGCGTCGTATCTTGGACAATCGTCTTTCATACACGATTTAATGCGATCGCCGTATTCGCAACCTGCATCGGAAACGTTTTTTTTGTTATTTTGTGTTTTTGCTTATCGTAAGTGAATGGCAATCATTCCACTTCCTATAATGTATGTATATTTGTGCTTTTATTTCTAATAGCAAATGGATACTCAAAATAATGTGCATGCGTTGCTATGCATTTAAATAAAATTTGATTGTTTAATATAACAGCGAGGGAATGTACCTTCGATTCCAATGTAATACTTGCTACATGTTTCACAGCATGGTTTGTATCCGGCACTTTGGTAACAGAAGTATGTATCATCGCCTATCAGCGCTGTGCATTCCTTATCATTAGCAGCAATACCATGAACATCGCCCTGAGGACAGTCGTCTTACAAAACGAAGTAAAATATCGTAGCAGAGAAAACACACCTGAACAATGTGTTTAATTATTAACCAAAAAGCTATTGTAAAACGGTTCACATAATATTATATTGCAATCGTACCATTTACTAAATTACTATTAAAGCATTTATGGGACAAATATTATTCAATAAGTAAAACATGATATATCGTCCCTTTATATCTGCGAGAAGGTTCCATGTATTTTATTAGATGTACTATATATACATCTGCGACCAGTTTCTGCCATATGTGCAACAATATAACAATGACTCGAATCTTTCTTTGCTCCTAAAGAACAAGAATTTCGTCATTTTACTGTTACTTGTTTTGAAAAGTATTTCGAAAATTGTAATTCTTTTTCATATAAAAGAGGTAATTTAACACCAAGTCATTTGATCTACACATAATTCTTACCATGTATATTATATTATTCATTTAAAATGTAAATATTTATGCATTTCTTAGACATTGCAATAAAGAAACAAATATGTTCACTTTTCAAATTAAGAATTATAGTTTGACTGTCTAAAATATCAGCCATTTGTAGCTTGCAATGAATACCTGGTACTGCTGGTGCCAGCTCATCGCACACACACACACCTTGACGACAGAGCTGAAGTAAAAGATACAGGTTGTATTTTAGGAGATTAATTCAGAATACGTACACAATACAATTTTAGGGGTTCTAAACGTGTAGTTAACATAGTCTGACAAACATACACATGGGAACACATTTGTATAGACGGTTTATACGCCAAAACCTGCTTACTGCTTTGTGGAAGCATGTGTAATTAACTTGTTACTTAATAATTCATCATGCGTGCTTCTTAAAGTAAATTTTCAATCTTGTGTAATTAACTTGCTTGTGATTTCGGCTACATTATAATTTATCATTCATGCTTTGTAAAGTTAATCATCAGTATCTTCATTAATATCGCTTCTTTGAGTGTGTATGTTTTGCTTCTACATATTTTGATTATATTGAACTGTTTATTCTTTCTAAATACTACTCTTTCTTTTAATTAGTATTGCCTGTATAAAAGCATTTTACTTTATTGCTTGTGAATGCAACGAGCGATGTTGTGATCTTTCTTGCATGATTATGTGTTTAGCTGACAGAGAACCAATATAAAATGGCTTGCGTAAATTACTACGGAAAAAAGTCTGGTTTCCGGATTGCAAAATGTGATATTGTTGGTGCGGGATGTTAATGTTGTGTCTGCTCATAAGTAACCGGAAAAAAATTTGCGGAAATAGAAAATAGACCAAATAAAATACCATGATCTCACGTTACCCCATAATGTCCTCATTGTATCGCATCTTGATATTGTGCCTTGAATCACGTTTTCGCGTATTCTCGAGAAATATTTCAAAGGTTGCCCATGTGAAAACACAAAGTGTGATTACGAAAAAAACGTTTCGTGATCAATAACGAAATAAACAAATATCGAAATCTCAAAAACTATGCGATGGCGCAAGTTTTCAATGCCAAATCGCGATATTGCAATATCGTGCCATCATATGGTGTTCTCTCGTGTAATTCAAAGGTTAACAATTCAATGTTGACGTCGCGCTCAGTACTGGCGTAAAGTTACGTAACGTCAAAAATGCGGAAAATAAATGCTGACGTTAAGGTGTATTTTTAGCCGTTGACTCTTGATTCTTTTTGTTTTTATGTGGCAGTTATTCTTCCGAATTTTAAAGCTTACATATCAAAACACGCAGAATTTATATATCTTTTCGACGAGATAAATATTGTTTTGGAGACAGGTTGCAGGACAACTAGATTTCTTATTTAACTGAAACATCCTTTATCTATTTACAATTACTGTTTAATTGACTATTTTATCTTAAGTGATTAAAGGGATTTTATAAATGAATGTATAATGTTTGTAACAACTATGCGAGGCAAACACTATGTGGTGAGATCATGTGAGCCGTGTTCTGAGAAAACTGGGCTTAATGCATGTGCGTTGAGTGTCGTCCCAGATTTGCCTGTGCAGTACGCACCGGCTTTTCAGGGACGACACTTTCCGCTTTTGTGGTATTTTTAGTTTCAAGGAAGTCCCTCCTTACCGAAAATCATGTTAAGGCGGAAAGTGTCGTCCCTGATTAGCCTATGCGGATTGCACAGGCTCATATGGGACTACACTTTTCGCACATGCATGCCATTATGCCCAGTTTTCTCAGAACACGACACAACCTAATTATCTTGATTATCTGCACTGTCTTGATTAGTAACGGTGGTCTGGACGCACTGAAATACATCAACTTATCTATTTATTTCAGTCTTGTGCAAATTTACAAAGTTAATAAAACAATTTGCACATAAAAGTATCATATGTGTTATGAAAAGAATGTCTGTTCTGTGAAGAACTACACGAGGCTACATACTGATACAGCATTTAGTTGCTTATTAACATCAACATAATTATAAGAAAGACATGACATAACATAATATACATAATGCACCCAACTTAATAATACATGTACATTACACGGACCGACAAAGTTCTAGACAGTTACATAATTTGAAATTTCACAGCTTCACATATAAACACAAGAAACAGCAGATATTTATCAACTCACCACGCATGTATAATAATAACTCCCGCAACAAAAAAGTATACATTGTCAATCAAAGGTGACAATGGTTGGGTTCAGATTAAGTTATTTATTAATTAAAAATTTTAGTGTAGTTAAATAGTACGGTATAAGCTTCAAATGGCTTTGGATGCGATGACGAACAATTCGTAAATACTTATCATTAATGAATCAAATTTCTGTTTTGTTCTGTCTAAAATTATTGTTATCATCAAACATCTAAAATGTTCAAACTGTTCAGAATGTCTTGGTGGAGGTTCTCATCTACGCTAATACTTCTGTTTTTGTCTTTCTCGTCCAAAATGTAACAAACCGCCAGCGAATACACAAGGGCTTTTTTCCTCTTAACGATCTTAAAGGCGGACTCTGTCGATTTGTAGTAATAACCTCCTACAACACGTGCTCCTTTCGGGAAAGTATTACCCCAGTCATCTGTACCCTCTGCTCGCAATGTGTATGGAGAACGAGATACCTGGTAAAACAATCCAGATTATGTAAAATGATCAACATCGATGGAAAAAGAGCTATCTGTTTTATTTTATTTTAATCTTGCGAATACGGAAATACCTTTAACAAGAAGTAATCATCATTTTCATCCGCCGCAACGACGGCCACAGTGTATCCTTCTGTTATGAGGTCTGCGGTGTTTTCCATCTCATCCATTCTGACCGAGCTCTTGTTGCAGGAATAGGGATGCCTAATCTGTTTTCCCGTTTTGGCGAGTTAATTTTGTCACTATTGTTTCGGTAATGTTTTAATTTTCTTTCTCTTTCTTTTTCTCTTTTTCTTTTTTTTATAGTACTGGCTTTTTCTGCGTTTGATCTAAACTGCATCTTAAACACACAAAATGCATGCATATAATCATTTTTTAGTAATCGACCGCGATGGTTCAGTTGTATAAAGTTTGCCTCGGGCACGGGGGACGCGGGTTCAATACCCGACAGAGTCGCGCAATTCATTTCAAATTGTGTAGAACACTAATGGCTCGGGAGATTAGGGGGAGGTTTAGGTTATTCAAATGTGAGTATTTAAAAATATTGCTAAGTAACTTCATAAAGGAAACTACAAACAAACAAAAAATATAGTAAAATGTTCACACAATTTTATATATCTATGTCTGTATAATGCAAGTCGCAAAATAAGCATTTCATTGTGTCATCTTTTATCGGCAAGATGTTACTTTTACCTATTAAACCAATACTTTTATTTCAGTTTTTCGTGTACTTTTACAACTTATGAAACAGAATTTCTTTATTCTAACGCGTTGACTTTAAAAAGGGCTTTGTATTGAAAAAACAACGCAATTCATTTTTAACGTCAGGGTCTCAAACGTCAAAAATGCAAGCATTACACGGTGGCTAGACATTTTCGGCGGTCAACTATCAACAAATACTAAATTAATTACCTTATAGATCATATATAGATATTTCCATTGAACAAAGAACTTTTCACCACTGCTTATAGAATCATTCATTCCTTTCAAATGGATATAAATGCTTGAATTTTGTACCCGGAAAAAGTTTTCAAGTTTTGAACGCCCATTACATGACGACTATACATTTTCAAAGAAATAATAACATAATTTACGTACGTTCAATTTACAAAGGGACCATATTATCGGATTCAGCTGCTCAATAACTTTTAAAACATATGAAATAGGATTAATCAGCAAATAACTTCGCTATCTAGATATTTCTTACGCATTACACGCATTTTTTTCTGCGTCATTTCGAAAAACCATCTCTTTATTAACCCGACACTTCCTTTTTCGCATTTTATAATAACATTTTCATTTAGGTTTGTTTTTACTCTTTCCATCGATGTATAAATAGAGAATACTAGGTTAGCGTTGAATACAGAGAAGTTTATGTTGCGAGGCTTAGAACGCCGGGAGCTCGAGCTTTGGCGAGCGCTTTCGCTGTTCGAGCCGAGCAACATAAACTTTTCTGTATTCAACGCTAACCTAGTATTATATTTATCCCATTTTTTTCAACGTGACATTTAAAATAAATAGATCTAATAACCTTAACAATAATTTTAATTTATTTTTAAAAGTGCTTTAAATCTAACGAATGCAACGATGCGTAGTGATATACAATGTATTTGTTCTGGTACGCAAAATAGTCTTTAAAAAAATCACACAAAAACTGTACAACGAGAAAAAACATCACCATATGCCTCGATTCAATTTTACGCAGCATGCACATTTTAATACATTACGACCGCGAAAGGAAGATTTTATTCATTTTATTTTCGAAAGAAAATGATCAAAATCAAATATGGCGGCGATTGCTCCTGACAAAATGATGTCGATGCCAACTTACACACAGAGTAGTTCTAAACATAAATTATCAAAAAACTACTCGCCTTATTTGTTCATGGACGCTGCAGATTTTGATGGCGTCTTGATCTAGCCTTCACATCCTTTAGTTTGCGATCCAAACACAAGATAATCCGTAAAATTATATAAAGCTTTGAAACACTTGTTGCAAACGGGTTATTCTTACTGAATAGACTTTCTTTGATAAAATCACAAAGACAAAGTTTTTTCGTCAAAGAAAATACCCTTACGTTTACTTACTTCCAAAAGCAAAACGAATAGACTACTGAACCAAAATACACACCATCAGTATGCTCTTCACACACAAATTCACATAAAAATAGGCACGCTTATTCTGAAAATCAATAACACGAATTAGCTAGATCTACATGTAGATCTAAATCCTTCGTCTCACCGCGGTTCCATCCGAGGTAAGTAGTCCATAAAAAATGCACTTTTTCATAATAACATCCACGAATCGATACATAGACACGAAAAAATGCGAGTCTTCAATGTTTTATTCCCAGACATCGCATACTTGTTTCGTGTAACCCTAAAGTTTACTAAAGATGACATCACACAAATGACGCAATAAGTATGTCATTTTATGACGCAATCAATCAGCTGATTCATTTTACGGATGGCGAAAAATTATGTCCCGCGACAGATCTAAAGGTTGTAGGCTGTATTTATAATTTTAAGGTAGCGCACCTCTAATGATTTCCCGCGATTTCTTCGAAGGTTGAAGAGCCTACTATTAGGTGCCGTAGCCTAGTGGTTAAGGCGATAGACTAGAAATCTTTTGAGATATTCCCGCGCAGGTTCGAATCCTGCCGACGACGTATACTTTTTTGCGACGCGTTTTATTTATTTTCTTACGTAATTTGATTTAATATGGCATATAAGCTATATTTATTGTTAAATATGTTGCAATTTTTATGCACATTCTTCAATTATTAAAATTAAAACAACGTTATGGCGAAATTGGGTGATTTACTGTTGAAAATACGAACCATGCATGTTGCATTTTTATTTTTATTTCAAAAAGTAAACGGTAAATCTGTCTAGTTCTTGGTATTTTTGCTGTATATAGTGTTTCTATAAAAACTAAGTTTAAAATATGACTTAAATGATACTATTTTGAATTTTATGACACTTTGTTTTTAACCGACCCAATTTTTACTTGGCTGAAATCACTTACATTTCATGGCGCTCTTCCATAGATAAAAATTTGTAAAAAATAAATGTCTGTAAAAGAATACTTATTTCATCTTGTTTAAACTTTAAACACCTTTACAGCATCTGTACACACCAACTGCATGCCCATATTTGGAAATTTGAATGAATTATGGAACTACTATATACCCCAGGGGTGAAAATAAACTGGACAAAAGCCGAGCTTGGGGGTGGTTTTGAAAAAATCGGTATATTTTTTTAAAAAGCATGGAAAGCCTACCTACAAATTTGCATGTAGTTCAGTGAAATGATGCTGATTAAGAAAATAATTAATTAGATTATGTTTGGATATGTGCCTATTAGAGGTGCGCTACCTTAAAGCCAAAGTTTTCTCGACTCTAGAGATTTCTTTCGAAAAATCATTCAGTGGTTGAATAATTTAAAAAGTAGTCCGTGAACGGGGCATGTATATCCCACAGTGTTGGAGACAGGCTAGTATATTCCATAAGCTGTGATACCGTCAATGTCGAGGTGAAAATGGGATAAATGATGGATTTGTTTAAAAAAAATGTGCACACTGTGGGAGATTTTATAATTACCCTCCCCGTTTTTTTCTACTTTACGCCAGTAATGAGCGCGACGTCTGTAACGAATTGTCCCAACGTAATATTGTGAAATCGTTAAAATTTATATACTGCGTTCTGAATCTTAAATTTTAAATCTGTAATGTTTAATGTTTACACTATAACGCAATTAGAAACTGTTTGAATAAACACGATACTAAAATGGTCGCCAAGTACTCGCAAACGTATGTGAGCAAGATTTATCAATTAACGAGAGATACATGCTGTGTGCTTTTTGCCCTCAGTTGGCTTAAAGAAGAACAACAAAACATGGACATTGTAAATCGTTTTCTACGAATAACATATTGCAATTATCATGTATTATGCACGATCAGGAAATCGTGCATAATATATGAACATGGGGTTGTCATTAACCAATATGTAATTGACCAGTCGCCAAATAATCGATCGCTCCGCCCACAAAGTCACGTGGTCTAGTGATTAGAAAACTCCGACAAGCAGATCGCAATTATAGCGGATTACGTGAGGGAAATTCTATATTTGTAATGATGTATTATGCTCTTTTCTTTAAAATAAATTTTTAAAGCCGCACACTAAACTAAACTGCTTTGTAAAACGTGAATACAATCATAAAAACTTTAGAGAGAAATGGCGTAATCAAAATAAATGAGTTAACGGCAGACTGACTATCAGAAACGTTTCTTATACATATTATATAGGGAGGTGATGAAAAATCCGTTGTAAAAATGAGCATTTATTTCATATTGATTTTGAACTTGTATTCAACCGTCTGACAGTGAACCCGGTGGCTATTCATATATAATTTTGAAAATATTTTTATTAAATTCAAATGACATATCGATATCATGATGGGTTTTTTGTTTATTAAAAATGTTTAGATCTTTGTTTTATTGTGTTATTTTTAAAAAGACACCGATTTTTTTTATTTAGATATAAATTTAATTTTGATTGTAACCGTAATTTAATACAGGCATGATTTCGTGGTTTCATTATCAGATAGTCTAATATGCATTTTATTACATTTATGTTTAATGCGAACCTGTTACATTTCACTATCAAAAAATGAAATGTTGGTATTACGGTGCTGTTCACGAACATTTGAATTGAATACATTTAGCATATTATGCATTTGCTTATTTATAACAAGATGGCCCTTATATGTTAATTGCAATTTTCACATTTCTCCCCGTATCAATCAATATATGTTGTATAAGAAATGTTGTTGTTGTAATATAAGCCGTACATTTTACACTTGAAGTCGCTTTAAGCTGGCTAAGCCGCGTTGAAATCACCTTTTTGTTGTTTTTACTTTAGTTAAAACAATATTTAAGTTAACAATTTATAATGATTTCCCTTGTTTATGATCCACAGAAAATAAATATATAATTGGAAATCATTTAAGTAATTAAATAGTTTTCTTTTCTTGTGTACAGTACCTAACAATGCCTTAATGTTCCTTCATTCTGAGATCCACGCAACATACTGTTATTTATTAATCATCGACAATTACGCTGAGATTAATAAGCACGTGTGGCAATTATTATGTTGCCCAAACTGCTTAATAATATTGTGCATCAAACGGTATAACACGTTTTATAGAACACACACCTGGTGTGGTTAAACTATTTATTGTGTTTGTTTTCTCATTACTTGTTCATAATTATGTTCAAGAAATAAAGATAAAAATATTAACCTTTTATAAAGTATGTATAGCACCTACAATTTTGAATAATGATCGAACAGTAATGATCATGCATTTGATATAAAATCTGTGTAAACTCTTAAAAAATTCGTCCATTCCATATGTACAACACGCTTTGTTTGTCGGACAAAATGGCGGCCAGATAAGCGTTGCTGAGGGGTGTGTGAAAAATCGATATCTGATTGGCTGATCGACAAAATGTGGGCGGAGTTGGCGACTGGTCAATTGTCAGTTAGCAATGTTTCAATTACATCGTTCCAGAATATACCACAAAGATTAACCTTGGTCGCGCACCTAAATAATAGTATCGCACGTGATAGTAATTTATTCGACGTAAGCACTCGCATAGAAAAGTGACATATATTGCCTTGATATGCGAATGGTTGTTAATATTCAAAGTATGTGTAATCGAAACGTATTCTTGTAGAGTCAAAAATCTAAATTTGTGTTGCCGCTAAATTTCAGTGTGGCGTCCAATACCTAGAAGCTGTATATAATTGGCGTTCACCTTTAAAATGAAGATAATTAATCAAAGTTTATACGGAAACTTAAGTTGACAAATATGTTACAAATATCCCTTTGAGGCAACATGACCAAATAACACAAAACGTTTACTCCTGATGTTAGCATTGTTCGCAAAGATGTTATAATGATTTGTTTGATAATTTACATTTTAAAAGACAGTTTGAAACGCTGCTTGCGGTTTGTTTTCTTGAAAATATAGGTTGTTAAATCAGACGATGAACTTTCCGACATCCCGTCAGTGAACTCCCCCTGTACGTCGAAAAATCAAACTTGCCGCGGATAATTAGTAATGGTAGATAAATAGCGTCTACACTAAGTGGAGATAAGACAATTTGTTGATGTTTTGTTTTAGTGCAATTTTTTTCTTTGCTTTTACACAATTATAATATCACTTTCAAACGGTAAATAAAGTGATATCGACCGTCTGTATTTTGTATTTTGTTCAGCAAATTGTTAATAAAACAACAATACACGTTATAATTTAGAACACAGAATAAAATACAATTATGGTATGTATGCATGTATTAAAAGATTTCAGTATTATCTTATTGATCAGATAACAAGAAGCAATACATATCTTCACATTTAAACACACAATATATAAACTTCTATTGAACACAGAAGCATAAGTTACAAGAGCTATCCGTACCTTTTTGTTTCCACAAACGGTTCCATCCCATGCAATTTTTGTCTCACACGTGTTGTTTCCCGTTTTTTTGCACCACATCACCTTACAGAGCTCCGAATAATCCTCGTATAGAGACTAAAACAATGTAATATGTGTGTATGTGAATATAATTTCCCTCTATTGTGTTGTTTAGAATTTATCATTGATTTGTAAGCATACCTTTTTAGGAATGATTTGTTTTGAAATTAATTCATGCGTGCTGTTGTTGACTGTTTGCCAAGTTGATAACATGACAAGTATATCAACACGTTTTACGCGAATTTACCTCGCCAGGAATAAAATACTTACTTATAATGGTGCCTGTTGAGCTGTGATTTACCATCGTATCCTTAAAATCATGTATACATGCGTGCATAGAGCAAGCAGAATTATTCGTAGATCATTAAACAGCGACACAGTTAAGTTATTATTTACTTGGTTAATTATAAATTGTACCTTCTATAAAAACAAACTTTTTAATTTTAATTTTGCACAAGTAAACATTGCCAGTATAGTATATTTATCTGAATGCACACCCTGCAAAAACTTGATCCAATTCCTACACTGGCCTCGCACTGCGCATCCGCGTCATAAAGTAGTCCTGCTAACTTGTTCGCATGAGCGTCAAGTGTATCAGGATCAAAAGTGGAACTCACTCTCAGCATACAGTTGTTTTCCGAGCTTATCCCGGCAAAAATATACCATTTACTTATTACACTCATACATCGGAATTTCAAAAATAGTTTCAAATTGTTTTGTATTTAACATATTTACATTATTGATTTAAGCGTTTGTTTAAAATAATTACATCAAACCAGCATAGTTTAAATACCGTATAGAGTGTATACTATGTTTGTTTAAGGTCCTGCAAATTAATCACCATCAATTAGCTATCATGATATGTACGCGGATTATACAAACATGTGTCCTGTAGAAATCAATATCTTTTATTGAACCAACAAGTATATCACATGAATGATTTTTTTATTAAAGCTAATTTTAATTCAGTATTTATACCTATCAAGTTCAAGTATATACGCTTCGATCTGAGAAACGGAACAGGTAGAAAACAGCCAATGATTCAAGGCTCGTTGGTCGATAACCCCTCCGGAACTAGGCGACATCACATATTTGTCGTCTTCTAAACAATTGTTTCCATCTCCGTCGTGCTTTGATCCGAGGCTGAAACATTCAATTGATATGTCAGTACGGGCAATGGTAGTTCCACGGTGGAACAATATGTTCAAGACTGTCATGTGTGTTCATTCAAAGCACATCACTGCGCAAGTTTTCTTTCAATTATTTGAAAGAACTCGACGGCTATGCGTTTATTTTATATGAAGAGAGAACATATATATATAATAGGACTGTATTACGGAAAAGTTATTTTAAATTATACATATCTATTCTTGAATTTGTATTGATGACATCGCAGGAATAGAATCTTTTCAATATTTTTTATTTAAAAAAGTCAACATAAAAACAGCGTTTAGCCAAAAGAAAAAAAAAGATGATATGTTTATGTCGATGTCTTACTTATGTCCAAGTTCATGCGCCGCAATTATCGCCAAACTACTTTCAAAATGGTCCTCAGAAATGCTATTCGCCAATTTGGAAATGTGCTTGCATGTCCCGGGTGTCCAAGCCAGTCCTTGAACATGTAAAACATATCATATAACACAGCAAAAAAATAGTGTTAGATGTTTATTGGCAATATATACATGTTTAAATGCAAATATCAATCAGCAAACTAACTTTATCCTCTAACGCGTTAATACATCCGTCAGTGAACAAGGCAAAATACTTTAGATAATTTCGGTCTATGACGAACCTGCATTTGAGGTTGATCCGTTCATGGCAAGGTCGTATCCGGTGAATGCCATGGCATGGTCGTAGCCTGCTCAGTTGTCTGAGCAAGCCAGTCTTTGAAGGCTTTCAGGGCAGTCAGTGCATCAACTTTATCACGCGGTGTAGCCGTCGACTTGTTGCTTTCCGTCCACGTTGAGATAGTTGGTGCCTGGTATTATGTAACACAATGGTAAAACATATTAGTTTACATGTAACGCATAATTTGATGGATGTTAATTCAAACATGATTTAAACAACTCTTATTGTGTTGCTTTGGTTTTAAATGTTTTACATCACATGTTATTGTATTTATTGTTTTATTTAAACTTACAGCCTTAGGGATTAAAGTTTATTTACACATGTGCGTTTTGTAATTAATTATCCGCCCAGTGTTAAGTTAGGCTTACCATAAACGGGTTTAAATCCCGAATACTTCGAATTGGACATTTTAATGCGGTGACTCCAATTATAATCATTGTGGTATTTTTCGTCTTTTACCATATATGTATGCATGTTGAGATACGTACGTGCGTGTGTGTGTGCGTATGCGCCTTTGTGGGACGTTATCTTATATAACAAAAATGTGTATACTGCAAACGTCATCTGTATTGAAATATTCAAAAACATAAAATGTTCATCTTTGCAACCAATTCTCTTATTATTAATATGACCGCTTTATCTAAAAATACATACATCAGCAATGAAAATCCCGGCAAAGACGATATCGATTGATATAGCTGTGCTTACGATTTTCTGGTATCGAATGTCAATCTGTAACAGGAATAAAAAACAATTGCAATATGTGCATCAAATAATAAAAAGTGCATTAAAATGATCATTTTAATAAATATTAATGCATGTATTCCTTTTCGTGGTACCAAACCAACAAACACATTTCGAATACTTTTCATAATTATGTGGATTTTTTAAGTTATATACAGTAAAGCTTGTCATAAAATTATAAATTGTTAACTGTAATTAAATATCAATTAACTTGATTTTTAATAGGTAAATGAAAGTCATGAATGTAAATGACGCCTATTGGGTCAATGCGTCAGAATGCGGAAGCGTATGCGCGGGTAAACGTAATTGATGCGTGATCGCTTAAATATTATGTCACAATCCCTCATCGTAATCTTGTAATCTCGATTGATATTTTAGCCTTCGAATAAGTCATTTTAAAATTTGTTAACAGAACGAATATGTTGTCCGTTAATTGACAATTCATACTGACCGCATTCATCACGAAGGCATAAAATTCCCTTATGTTTTCAATGGCGTCCAACTTTTTTGCTGCATCAGTTGTGGCATTACCGGTACTTCGGTTGAACCAGCTACACAAAATGTTAAAAACTGTGTTTGTATTCATTTTAAGAAAGTAATTGCTCACATAAAAGTAGCTTTGATATAGTTATGATCTTAACATATAATATTTTTCAAACGCGTTTCCCTTTATATTTTCAGTGGAATATCTAATATCATGAGATAACTTAATGCTAAGTTTTTTCATTATTGCAAAAGAAATATTTAAAAATTAGAATACTAATATCGTCTGCTTTCTAGTAAAAATTGTTAAAGATAGCGTTAACTACAATTCTGCTTATTGCAAAAGCCGAGCTCAAATATTCCACCTGTGGTATAATTCTAGCGTGTTTAACACATGATTTTTAATAGCTTACAAGCTGTAGATTGGATAGTCAACGACTGGCAAAAATTCAACTTTATGGTTTGCTGGCGATCGCCTCTGTCTCTGACCTTCCGTACTGGGTGATCCACTGCGAGGTCCATATTTATTGGCCTTTTTTTTTCAGAATGAACTCCATCTGTCATAGTATTTATTTCTATTAATCAAAACAAAAGTTTTGATAGCTACTGTGATGTTCAATGTAAATAAACCATGATAGTGAAATACAGCGCATTTTTGTAAATGGTTGTATCCTTTCTTTAAAACAAACACATTTGCGTATTTTTTACACGTTGTCTCAAGCACACTAACTATATAAACCTGAAAGCATGTCATTGGCGTCGCTCTGGAGAGCGGCGACTAGTATGTATTGCATTTTTTTCGCTTATGGGAGGAGAAGTTATTTTACGGATCAATGTATATATTTTTGTTTTAAGAATATCTTGCATAGTGGTGATTTTTTGTGTAAATTAGTGTACATAAGTTCTGCATTTGTTCCTATTACATTTATTACAACATTTATTGCCAATAATGCAAAGCTTATTGTTTTATTTAATAACTGATCCACAACTGAGCACAGGGGAAAGATCACAGGGACTGGGCAAATACGCGAAACATTCTGGTTCTGTATAAAAACAAAAATAATCAAAATATATTTATTTTGTGGTTTTTCTAATTTGCTAATTTAGTGGAGAATCAATGTAGTGCGATATTTGGCGACCTATCGCGCAAGCAAGTTTATTGGAGGGTGTAGTGGTACGAAAACGTACAATGTATTAGTTTATTAATAGACATATAATGACGATCGCTATACACAACTTCACCAAATAGCAGTAAATAAATGATGTCAGCCGGAATAGCTCAGTTGGGCGAGCGTTTGGCTGAAGTTGTTTACGCAACAATCATCTTAAGGCCCCCGGTTCAATCCCGGGTTCCGGCACGAACGGAACAGTTCGGCGGCTGACAATTTTTTTCAGTCAGGTAAATAAATATAATAAAGCTTTATTTTATGTAGACATTTTAAAATCCATTTTACTACAATTGGACATTTTTATTAAAAATAATGGATGCCGCGTGGTGACAACGTTAATTAAAATTTCTTACATCACCTAAATATCTTATAAAAAATACACGTGTTTTATATTAATAAAATAAAACAAATAAATGCAAACAACACATCTATTATCCATGTATTATTTTGGTTGTCTATCATAGTACTATCCGTACCACATATAGAGCGCGAAGCGCGACACGTTTTTTGATTGTAACAATGAGTTGCGATAAAGGAAGCAGCCGCTTATCAAGGAGGAGCTGTGTCCCAGCAACCCGTTTCCCTAGAGTCAAGCACTCCTCGGAGTTTTTTTTAAGAACCACATATAGAGCGCGAAGCGCGATACGTATTACTATCCAGGTGATATGGGCCCTTTAGCATTATCCGACCATTACGTCCATATTTATCTTCCTTAGAATTTGAGAAATTTTGAAATCGTTGTTCGAAGTCCAAAATTTTCATCCGATTGTTCCCAAACTTGCACAGGTTTTTTTTATCAATGAGGAACCAACCCTAACTCTCTATATGAGCAATATCGGACCATAAATCCAGAATTATGTCTCTTTGAATTTAAAAATAAAAGTGTAAACTGCTTGGTTAGGTGATTATTAGTCAACATTTTTCATCAAATTCTTTCCAAACTTACAGTGTCTTCATATCAATGAGCTTTTTACCTCATTAAAAATGAGGAACATCGGAACAATAAGTCCAGAATTTTTTCTATTAAATTTGACAAAATAAACAATCTCCACTTGTTTAAAAGATTTCACAACTTTCGTCTGAATCTTTCCAAACTTGTTAAGTGTGTTTATATCAGTATTACTCGAACCCTATTGAAAATAATGAATATCGGAGCAATAAATCTATTATGATCTTTTACTGAATTTCAAAGTATTATATTCTTTATACAATTAACAGTTTTCATTCATTTTTTTTTCAAACTTTTACAGTGTTTTCATATCAATAAGTACTCAACCCCTATCGTAAATGAGCAACGTAAGAATAAGTTCAAAATCATCTCCCCTTGAAGTTGAGAAAAATATGAAATTACGCTTACAAGATGAAGCAGATTTTTTAAAACCTACACAGTTCTGTTCCATTAATGGAAACTGCACACGGATGCCAGTAAAAAAAGGAAATTAATGTAAATAAAATGAACTATGAAATATTAGGGGGTTACAACACAAAATCATAGATAATGGTTATTTGAGGGTTATAACACAACATCATAAATAATGTTTTTTTGGGGGTTATAACTCAAAATTATAGATAATGGTTATACCAGTATCTTTTTCTTTTTTGTTTAAAATTATCGGCCAATATATTTATATTTACAGTAGAAAAAAAAATCGTTCCATGTAACTTCATTGAGTGCCTTTTACACTGAAATTCCCGACGCCCTTTGATGCTTTGCATCAATACTTATCTTGTATATTATTTAACCCATTTATGCCTAGCGTCCTGAAAAAAGGACATTGCAAACAGCGTAGACCCAGATGAGACGCCGCATAATGCGGCGTCTCATCTGGGTCTGCGCTGTTTGCTTAAATGAATTTCTTTATGAAATATTCTAAATATAGACATAAATATACTTGACACCCCTAATTTTGGAAATAAATTGATCCAATTAAGAAGGATAGGAGAGTCCACTGGGCATAAATGGGTTAATATGACGTATTCATGATGAAAGAAATAGTTATTATTTGAACTTGTATTATTTTGTGAATAAAAATACTTATGACACATATCACAGGTTTGTGTAAACACTGGCATTAAAATATTATCTCTAAAATACCTGCCGATATCCAGTCAGATGTAAAATCGTTATTTTCATGAACGACATAAACAAAATGCTTGGCAACATCTGATTCCTTCAGATCAGACATTAACTGAACGTCAATTGCTGGTTCCAGAAAATACGTCTGATTGTCCTTTTGAAAGTTTCCTCTCTGTAACAAATATCGCCACTGTCGTCTTAAACGCTGCTTGTTAGACCAAAGTGGTATTGCGACGTTATGTCAACCTCAGATTGAAATGTTGATGGCGATGTTATGTCAACCTCAGATTGATGTGTTGATGGCGATGTTATGTCAACCTCAGATTGATGTGTTGATGGCGATGTTATGTCAACCTCAGATTGATGTGTTGATTATCAGCGAAGTAAGCGTACTAACATCAAATTGTTTCAACTAAATTCGACATTTAGGCTTACATAGAAGTAAGCATTACTTTTATCATGTATGTCGGCTAACAGAGACGTAAGATCATTAACATTGAAATGTTTCGGATAAAAGCGAATTGAGCTTAGAAACATGACAGCAGTTTGTCAGTGGGGGGGGGGGGGGTGGTAAAGACATGAAAATGTGTCCTATCGTAACAATATGTACGATCAGCAACGTGCGCTTATTGTGCTTATGGTTGGGGCTACCATAATTATTTCATTCTGATCTTAACACATATACAACTGACATTATATACATGTACGACAACTTATTTGTTATTTCATTACTTGACATTACAATGCAAATGTTATAATTATTTTCTCTTAACTTACAATTGAACTCGACCTTGAATTTAGTTTTTTAAATACTTTGTAATATATCCGACCTGTTCAAAATGTATATGTAAGCTCTCATATGTTATATGACTCATATGCCTAATGATCTCTCTTTTAACAACACTAAAACCTATTTTCTTAATGTGTTCGTTTTTAAATTAGCTATGCATTAAATGAACGTTTCTTATGAAAGACGAAATAAAAGTCGTTACCACTACATGCTGACACGTGACGTTCGCAGCTCCATGTGTCAAACATTCAAGCTGGAAATGGGCCCCATTTTCAGGATCCTGATAGAATGCCATCTTCTGTCGGATTATAAACATTACACGCTGAATATGAGCTATTTAAATATATCAATAAACACTTAATGTTGCAAAACCATGTCAAAATATCTGCGATTTAAAATCGATATAGCATTCATATAAGCCTAACCTAACGTACTTCAATATATAACTCTTGGCTGAGTAGTCGTAGCAATAGAAATAATGTAAAATGTTTAAGAATAGTAAAACAAAATAAACACATTTCAAAGAATAAGTAGTTCAATAACATTTTCCGATGTATATCTGTCATGAATGTACAACTGTTTTTCCCACACAGTAGACATAAACTAAAAATACTACGCACTGATTTTTCAGAAGAAAATGCGTATAAGCTAAATTCTAATCAGCCTCGTGTGTTGAAAAATAAATACAATTCATATTAATACAAAATTAATGTATCAGTAAATGTTTTACTCTTGTTGTTGGGAGGTTTATTTTCTGAATCAGCCCATTTCGCATCATATAGACGGGGGCGTTAGGAGAAACGTCATCATTTCTATGAACACGAAGCGTCATTGGCCCACCATTAACAGTAACTTCTATGTCTGTTTCCAAGGGCAGCTGCGCATTGTTTGTGCTTTCATTTACTTCTCGTTTGGCACGGTTCAGTACGTCGATAACTTTGACATATACCTCATCTGTATAGTATATGATGTTATATAAGTAAAACATTAAATTGAGCATGAAACCAAATGTCTCGTGCACACATTTTGCGTCGAACTAAACTAAATTGCAATTGTTAGAACACTCTATTGAAATAACACTTAATTAAACTTTTTTTTCAGATATAACTAGTGCCCTAAATTTTTCTTCCCAGTACATTTTATTCAAATCTTACTTATACAATTATTACAACGACGATTTGTTTAGGTTGTCTATTTATTTTTCGAATTGTATATTGTATACACGTGGTATTGAATTCTTGATCACCATGTTTTAAAACCATGTTAAAACCAACATGATAAGATAATTACTGTTAAACTGTGCTATAAATGTTTCATTTAAGATTCGATGGCAAATGTATTGACAAATTAAATTGATATTTTCCATTGTGTGTATAAAATAAGTTGATTTTGCAAAGTTGACCATGTAACATAACGCACACAAAACGCACATTTGGCGCATTGTTGGATTTATATAATGATCGAAATTTGTACCACATTTCATACAATCTTAAATAGACATACGTCATATTTATGTTGCAGACACGTGACTTAACAAACGGCCAATCAGAATGTTTATGTATGTGTAACGGTACAACCATAAAACCTTTCTGACTGACCTTAAGTTAATATAAGGTTTTATTAGTAACAGTCATTGACACCATACAATTAAATTATTCGAGCACACTCAATATTGAATGTAATAAACAGCACACAACTTTAACAGATGATCTACACGCGCCACTCATTTTTGTTGTGTTTTATTAAATTGAGTCCAGCTATAACGATATGAATTTTAAACGCAAGTAATTAAAAGGTACTTGTCGACAATTACAAATAACAAAAATAATGATGCAATAAATTAGTTTTCATAAAAACATTAAAACTGGATTTTAATATGAAAGCGGATTATATCTTTTAGATAATGAAAATGTTACAATTGGATAAGCATATGTTTAGAATTCAATCTAACATATTTATATGTGCTAACACGTTTGAGAATACCGATACTTAGTGAATAATAACCCACACTTAATGACCGTATGTGCCTTTAGAAAACATGCGTCTTGTCTTTTTTAAATACAGAATATTTTAAGCGTTTGAGACACACTTCAAACACAGTATGGCATGTGAACAATTCACATAAGTAGCGCACCCGTCTTCTGATGACGATCTTTCGGAAGCATGATACTCCGAGTGTTGCATATGAGATGCATACATATTGTCAACAGCAGCAAATGAAACATGCTCGTTTAATTGCACGATTTATTAATATAAAAAGTTAAGATCCCCGTATATATTGACTGAAGATATCCATTCGTCTTGCAAGTTTAACAAACATATTAAAGTACTAGTATCACAGGAATTCGAAACCAAGTATTTCGTAACTTTTAAATGCATACTGTTTTTTAAAAATCCCATGATTATACGTCAATCGGTTTTGACATAAGAACAGGTCCTATGAATAAAGATACTGATCTTCGAGGTCGATTTTCCACTGGTCGATTGAAATTCACATATTCTTTAAAGGGCAATTTTTATGTTTAACTCTGCTTGGTGAACAAAGTTTAAGGCAACCTTAACCGACTATGTACCGTATTCATTCGCTGCAGCGAATTTTGTTTTCGTTTGTACATGATTGATTCCGACTGTTACGTTGATACAAACGGATGTTCCTTTTTTCCTATTAACTATGTGTACAAAAAATATCCCTGTTAGCTCCCCCTGTCTTCTTTAACACCAAAACCATATGTAACCTGCATTCATTCTGCTCTTTTCAGCAGTTATGTTTCATGGAACGAATTTAAATTCGTATTGGTTTATTGGCTTATATAGGAAATTGTATATAAAATACAATTTTACGTTTTATTTGATATGTATGCTTTTTCTGAAATGGGGCGAAATCACCTAATTGTGCAAATCTCTTTGAGAAAACAATCGGGCACATGACTTTAACATAAAATTGCTATCAAACGGATCCATAACAAAAAATGGAACTACAACAATTATTATGTAATCGATAATTTAGCCGCGCGTTATCTGCGTTCTTTGGTGCATACCAATCTTAACTTTAACATTAGCATTTTATCGATTCATTGTTTTCAACACTTTGCCAATGTATAACGTGTGTGTAAATAGGTGCATTTGTCGTTACATTATGACATATTCAACAGGCTTTGTTGTTTAAGTCAAGTCAATCAGAATAGCCGTCAGTAAAAAGTACACAATGGCAACATCAAAGTTAGTTAGTTAAATAGATACACTTTTAGCCCGTATACATGTTATGGAGTACAAATAAATCAACTGATGAAATTTAAGATTATTTTCTGTTTTTAAGACTGAACCAAAGGCATATGAGGATGATTCCTTCATACATTGTATGAACTAGAGATAACGCCAAATGTTTCAATAAGGATATCGTTTTAACTGCCTAGTATTATTTGATCGGATTGTCAGTTATCTAGATGACAGGCTAACATAAGCCGTCCGTTAGCTGCGTGATGATTTAATCGTCTGGTATTTAGGTTCCAACGTGTTTGACGCACTCATTTGTTGCATGTGCATTTGTATTTTATTAGAAATATTATCTAATTGTTCCTGTAAAATGATCGAACAAGAAGCAATTTAGTTTCATGTTATCGGGGGTACATTTTGTACGATTAGAAGAAAATTTATTCATCAAAGTTGTAAATTACTTTACAAACTATAATGTAAATGTTCTCATAGTCATACGATGAGCAAAAACTGCGATTTGTAATGTTCGTTTAAAAAATGTAATAAATAATATGATCTAATTGCTCATTGAGCGGTACTGTAGTTTTGACAGATAGAGTTTCAAAAATTATAACAGTACTTTAGAAAATTCATTGATTAAAATAGTTTATTACTTCCTTTAATTAGTTTTGCTAATATTGCTTTCAATCTATTCAATATGTCTAAAATAGTGACACTTTTAATAATTTGTTAATTAAGTACATGTATACATTGGTCTTTGACAGCGACCTAGAGATTTAAAGAAATTTGTAGGGTTCCTTTGAAGAATTAAGTTTTAAATAATTATATTATTTTAGAAGAAAATGCCTCTTATCTTCCCTTGGTAATTTATTGTAGTAAATGGACAATGACATTAAAAAATACCGGAGACATTACATACAACGCAGCATAAATACCTAATTGAAGTTGTGATCGATAAAACCCTATGGGGATTAAAACCGGTCAAAAAGGAATGCCGTTCCTCCTATTCAACTGTCATCGCATGAACTGGTAATAGGCCAATATGCTAAATAGATCGTATGTCACATACTATCTTGAATTGCTATTTTTGAAACGTATTTGCTTCGCATAAAGATGAAAGGACTTCAAACAAAAATCTACAAATCATATACGAAATAATCCTTCCAGGACCTACATTGTTTACGTCAAGCTCTTAATAAGCTGTTTTTGAAAGCAGAACAGCGAATGTATATCCGTATTTATCCGTTTACCACTTAGATACATATTTAACCGTTTATCACATAGATACGCATTTTGACGCGTGTGTAGTCCTTAAAAAAGTTACATTTAATTAAATGCCATTCTTACTAGATTCAAGTTTTAAAGGCTTCATTTCCAACCCTTAGTTACTGATGAGCATCAAACAGCATAAAACCTTAACAGAATGCGATTTACTCGCCGGCTGTTCTGGTTTTATGCTGGTTGCAAAAGCCATTTTCACTTTGCTTCTTATGGGGGAAAGGAAAATGGATTTTTTTTTTCATTTAAATGCACACATTTCTTGGAATTCATCAAATTCCTGTTGTGCTCTATGTTTGATCGATAGGGCACCTGTAATTGTTATATGCTAGGTAAGGTGAAAATAGCGTTCCAATGGATTGTTTGTACATCGAAATATCGTTGTAAAATCTTCACGGTGTTTCAATGCACTTGATAAGACGATGCTTATAACATTTTTAAACTTTTGTTAAAAACAGTTGTATAACTTAACAATGTTAAACCATATTTGTTTATTTCCAAAAATGTACATGCACATGCATAGTAGTAATGAACTATACTAATAGATTTAAATTAATGTGTGCTCATACTTAATCTGGCGTAGTACAGATTATTATATGCCTATCGATTCTATATTACCGTTTTCTATCGCACAATGTGCCATTTACAATCATATACGATAAGTCGTATAAGCTACTGTCGTAGTATCATAGTAGTTGCATGACGTTTGTACAATGGAAATATTAATGTTCAAGAGACTTGGTAATGACTTTAAAATTAAAATAGTTATTTGCTTGAAACTGAAATTAAGTTCAACGTCAAACCTTAAATTTACCTTGTTTTACGAAATAACGTATATTGTGTCAATTGAAAAATGAGTAATGGTCGTATGTATGTTAGCTGCGAAGAATAACATGACAAGACAATAGACAAGACAAATATTTATTCAGACTTGCACAGTAACACACGATATCTAAAACAGAGCTATTTTCAATGGATCGAAACCACTCTTGCTAATAAGTATCAATGACAACAGTTTTAAACTGTGGTATAACTATTTTAACATCGACGGAGCTTGGATTATTAAACACGTATGAAAAACCGTAAGTGTCTAACAATAGTTTAACATTAGATACCCAATTAGAACGACCATTTTGACAAACATTTAATGCTTGTATATAAATCGATTTTAAAATTATGTTATCAGTTTCAATAAGTTTAAACCAATATTTAACCATTTTAACATATCTATGGATAAATAGTGGGTATCTTCCTAACTCGCCATACACTACAGCATTACATACAGTTTGCTTAACGTTTAACAATCTTTTACAAAACTTTAAGTGTATCCTTTCCAATTCCATGGATTTTGCTTTACCCCATGTCTCACATGCGTAATTCAGTATGGATCCAACAAAAGCATCGAATAGCTGGAATTGTGTTTTTGGTTTTAAGTCAAACTCTTTACATTTGTTAAATAAAATATTCATAGCTTTAAGTGCTTTTCCACATAAATATTCTTGATTTAAATTAAAATTTCCAGTGTAATTTAAAAACAGTTCCCAAATAATTAAAATCATTTACTACTTCTATTTGCTGACCTTCAAATGTCCATGTTTCAGATGGCAATAATCTACCCCGTTTGCGAAACACCATTATTTTAGTTTTATCGGTATTAACCTTTAATCCCCAGCATTTACAATAATTTGAAACAAGATCCAAGTGTTTCTGCACTTCCGCGGGCGATTTACCAATTATAGCCATATCATCTGCGAAAAGTAACAAAATCAATACAATGTCATCAATACTTAGGCCGGAAGAGACGTCATTCTGTAAAAACAATTCTAAGTCTTCTACAAATAAGGAAAACAACAAAGGGGACATAACTTCACCTTGCCGTAATCCTACAGTGTAGTTAAAATAGTCTGAGTATGATGAACAATGCTTAACACATGATTCAACATTTTCATACATACTTTTTATTATTCTAAGCAATTTTCCTTCTATGCCGGTCTTGTATATTTTCAGCCATAATGCATTACGGTAAACAGAATCAAAACATTTCATCATGTCAACGTATATTACATAAAGTCTTTTATTTTCATTTATATATTTTTGAACCAGGGACATGAGAATGTATATAGCGTCAATTGTTGAGCGCCCTTTTCTGAATCCGAATTGGGCGTCCGAAATTATATTAAAGTTACTACAAAAAGTTTCTAATCTATTGTTAACAACTGAGGTAAACAGCTTAGATAAACAACTTAGAAGAGTAATCCCTCTATAATTGTTCACATCAGATTTATCACCTTTTTTATGTAGAGGGATTAAAATACCTTCCGTCCATTTCTCGGGGAAATGACCAGAGTTCAACACAGCATTAAACAAATCATATATATATGCAACGCTAAAATATCAATACATTCAATCAAATATTCGTTTAAAATAAAGTCACTTCCATGTGCTTTGTTGCGTTTCAATCGTTTTACAGACAATTTAATCTCATCAACGGTAAATGGCTGATCTAGTTCGAGGAAACGTGAATTTGGCAAATTGAAATTATGAGTACTACAAAATGTTCAGCCTCATCATTAACACAATCAAACAAACCATGACTAATATCAGAGAAAAAATGTTGAAAGTCTTCCAAAGGGATATTGTGATTTTTAGTTTGATTATTTGATTTAAAGTATTTCCAAAATTCTTTTGGTCTACGATTTTTTAAACGTTCTATCTCATTGGCCTTATTTCTCAAATAGCATTTTTTCTTTCTATTGATAATTTGTTTGTACTCCTTTTTACATTGCAACAATAGAAGTCTATTGTCTTCCGACTTATTACAGTTAAATTGTTTTAACAGGGAAACAAAGTGACCGTGTGCAATTTTACATTCCACATCGAACCAATCAGCATGACTTACAGCGCTACACTGTTCAAATTTTGATGTATTGGTTATTACATAATCTTTGCAAAATAAAGGATCAGCAACATTACGTTTAACATCAGTGAATTTATTTAACGCACTATTTATAGAGTCACAGCTTGTACAATCTAAATCCTCTACAATTGTGTTAAACATAGGTAAGTTGCTAATAATACCCGATCTAAATTGGTTACGCAATGAATCGTTCCATTTAAACTTCGTTTCAGTGTATGACAATTGTTCAACCGTTTTATTGTTACAATACAATGTAAACGATAACGGTGTGTGGTCACTGAATTCATAAAAAAAGTGTACTACAAATTCTTTAATAAGTGCGAAATTTCGTTCATGGCAAACCAAATAATCAATTGTAGATATACCGTTATGAGAAAAGTATGTAGACTGACTCGTATTACCTATTTTGCCATTGACAACACGATAATTAGAGGATTTATATAGATCAAGCAGTTTAATACCGTGATTATTGTGAGATCTATCAACAGAGGCCCTACCAGAGTACGTATCTGGGCCATAATCAATATCATCTATAAAACTATTTAGAACATCATGGATTACAAAATCAGGTTTGGACCCAATCCTACTATTAAAGTCACCACAAAGTAATACGCGTCCTTTATTTTCATATATAGAAATGTCATTTTCGAGTAATTCGAAAAAAATCTACACTTATAACATTGTATGCAGGTGAATTTTCACACCAAACATAACATCCGCAAAGATAAATATCTTCATTCAAACCAAAAAAATGTTGGTCTAATTTTAACCAGATAATTGAATCATGGTGATTTTTTATAATCTCAATACCATCTTTTAAATATAATTTAAAATATAAAGCTACCCCACCACTACATCTACGTGCGTTCTTGTTCTGGAATTTCCTATAAAAATTATGAGAGATATACCCACTTAAAGAAATGTTACTTGAAGAATTGGTCCAAGTTTCAAACAAAAAACAAATATCATACTTTAACAAAATATCAACAAATAAAGGATCGTCAATCTTGCATTGCGACAGTCCATTTACATTCCACGACAGGATCGCGAGTTCTCCCCCATCGTGCCCCTATTCCTTGACCGGACGACCGTCAACGTAGAGCGTATCGTAGGTTATCCAGGATCGTTTGCCTTGCCCCCTCGCCTCTTTCATTTACGGGACCAGCCGTCTGCGCGTCGCTACCACTTCCGTTGGAAATTGCTCAAATACGTTGAAGTTTGAGCCGTTCAGTTCTTTCCACTGCCGCCGAACAGCCTCGCGGTCCTTGAAGAAGGCGAACTTTGCCACAATTGATCGGGTCTTCCCTGGTGTTGGTTGGCCTGGAGAACGGTGCACCCTTTCAAACTGCATGCGGTCGGCAGCATCCTTCGCGATCTTCAGGGCTTCGTGTATGTGCTTCCGGAGCGTACTTTCCGTCACTTCCGGTGTTTCGCCGGCAACTTCCGGTACACCAGTAAAAATAAGGTTATTTCTCATTGATTGAGATTTTAAATATGTCATGTCGTCTCGGAAGTTGTCGCGCTCCTTCTCCAGGTGATCTACTCGACTCGTGACCTCGGCAACAGCGATGCCCGCGCCCTCTGTTGCGTGTTCCAGTCGTTCGACTCGTTGTTCGACCCCTTTAATACGAGTCTGAAGGGCTAGGCACATGCACTTTATGTCCTTTTCGAAAGTGGTAAAGCGTTCCTCGAGTCTAGTGATACACGATAGCTTTTT